>NW_016107948.1:337956-359380 GCF_001604975.1 Cebus imitator | reverse complement strand
GCGCCCGGCCTTGGTATGACCTTCTATACACACACAACATAAGCATCCCTTGTCTTCTGATCTGCAATACAACAGAACAGAGACAGGGCGATTTTCAAATCAAGGCCACAAGTCCCAAATGTTTTTCTTGAATTCTGTGAGTGATCTCATTGATAGAACCAGTGCCAGGCAGGCTAGAAATCCATTCAGAAACAATGTTTACTAAGGGGCGATTTAAGAAGAAATCCCTTGGGTGACGGAGGGTTTTTCTCCTTTGGCAAAATATGTTTGCTGCTTTCAAGTTAACGAAAAGAAGGCGGAAAACAAAAAAATAACAACTGAAAGATCTTTTAAAGGAAGTACAAAACTTGGACAGACCAAGGAACACTTACGAAACAGCCTGCCCTGCTGTCTGGTTCCAGCCTTGCAAGACTTAAGCCAAGTGACCTCAGGGTCATGGAAAGAAGCAGCCCACTGGGGTTAGGTTTGGGGAGGAGGAATGTTTTCTGGCACATGCAGTGCAGGGCGGCAGGTTTATCTCAAGGGCTCAAGAGTCTACAGCAAGCCCCAGGGCATGTTGACCTCCTGCCTGGATAAACATAGGGCCACTCAGTGCTCTGCTGTGACTTGGGATGATGGGCTGGCTGCAGATGGTGAGGCAAGCCCATCCGGCCTCCCAGCTACAGACAGAAAATGCCAGAGCACTGGGGATTTGGGGCATCAAGGAGTTCATGAAATCACATGCCCTCCAGCTATAAGGTTATCCAATCTTACTCCCACCAGCCTATGTCTGAATTCCCTCAACAACATCCTCACTAAGCGGACATTAAGCCAGGACTTGAATAGCCCCCATGACAGAAACTTTTATCCTTCAAGAAAGCCAGTTTTGTCTTTGCATAGTTCTGGCTGGAGGGGTAGGTGTTACTAAGTCTAAATGCCTCCATTACTCCAACTGCCTGGTGGTTCTCTGCACTCACACAGAGACATTTCTGCCCATCCCAAGAGGCAGGAGTTGGTCTGAACACCTGGGTCTGCCACAATGAGCATCAGACTAGTCGTCCCACATATCCAAGCACAGGTGACAGGGGCATTTTGAACTGCTTTTCAGAGTAAGAGTTCTGTTTGTTTACCTCTGAATCTTCAGCATGAAGATTTCTAGTGTCAATCTGCCCCATGATTGACACTAGAAAAACTGGATAAATATTTTCCAAAAAAAGTTTATGAACAAGCCTCAGGTTTTGCCATTTATCTCATCAAGAAACAGAAATTGGGTTTCCAAAAGTCAAATGTGATTTTAAAGGGCATTCAAGACTCAATGAAGTCATTCTAACCACACCCTTAACCCAGTGCCTTCCACCTACGTACATACCAAATTTTGTTCTGTGCTTTTACAATGGCTCTCTACTTGAAGAGATATACTATCCCTTTTATTATAGTGTAAATTCCTCCAGGAAGGTTCGCCAGAAAGTTATTCTGGCTTGTTGTATAACTTCCAAAGTTACACAATGCTGAGAAGACATTGAGTAGTAAAAATGTTCCATACTTGGTCTATGCTAGATACCCACAAATATTTATATATTTATTGAATGAATGAATTAATGAATGGCAGAGGGAAAGGCTTTGCTGTTGTTTGGTAAAAGTACAGAAGTCAGATCACCCAAACTTTACTTCTTACAAATGTAAACATGCATATATGCAGACACACATTCCTTTCCTTCTCTTAACTTTGAATAATTCTTAGAGTGTTTTGACTATCCCCAAACTTATTTTTCAAAAATAAATATTTTCACTATTTCACTTAAATTTATCTACAGCACTTTTGGCCCCTTATCATAGACCCAGGGTCTTATTTGAGATAATAGTAAAAATTAATAATTAAGAACGTACATATTATAAACTATAAAATAAGAACTAAAGTAACACTATAAAGAATAATAAACCAGTAGAGGAAATAAATAGAATACTTTTTAAAAACACTGAATTAGCCTAAAAGAAGATAGAAAAAGAAGAAAAATGGAACAAAAAACAGATGAGACATAGAAAACAAATACCAAGATGCTAGATTTAAAATGAACCATCTCAATAATCATATCAAATGTAAACAGTCTAGACATCCCAATTAAAACAAAGAGATTGCCAGATTTGATTAAACATAAGCAAAAAAGTAAGACCCAAATAAATACTACCAACAGGAAACCCACTTTAAGTAAAAAGACACAAATAACTGAAAAGCAAAAGGATATAAACAGTAATCTCAAGAAAGCTGGAGTGGCTATATTAATGTCAGAAAAAGCAGATTTCAGGGCAAAAAAATATATAACCAGGGAAAATGCTGTTTCCCATTTATTAAAAATAAAGGTGCTGAATTATCAAGAGGACATAGGATAGGAATCATAAATGTTTATATTTGTAATAACTAACCTTCAAAATATGTTAAACAAAATATGAATAAAATTACAAGAATAAATTAACAGATACATGATTATAATAACATATTTTAACACCTCCCTCTCAGTAGTTGATAGACACTGAAAGAAAATCAGTAAAGATATCAACAACTTGAATGATTCTATCAACCAACCTGACCTAATTGAGATTCAGAGAATATTCCACCAAAAAACAAACAAAAATGTCAACATAATACACATTCTTTTCAAATGCGTATAGAATATTTTCAAAGACAGACCATATTCTGGGCTATTAAGCAAGCCTGAATACATTTAAAAGGATTTGGGTCATACAAAGTATATTCTCTGACCAAAATGGAATTAAAATAGAAATCAGTAACAGAAATTTATCTGGAAAAAACTGCAAATACTTAGAAACTAAATTTCACACTTATAATCTATAGATCAAAAAAGAAATCACAAGAAAAAATAGAGTATATTTTAGAATAAAAAAATGAAAATACATCATATCAGAATTTGTGGGATGCAGCCCAAGCAGTACATAGAGGTAAATTTATAGCACTAAATGCTCATATTCGAAAAGAAGAGTCAGGTATGATGGCTCATGCCTGCAACGCCAGCACTTTGGGAGGCTGAAGAGAGAGAATAACTTAAGGCCAGGAGTTTGAGACTAGCTTGGTCAACATAGAAAGACCCTCTCTCTATAAAAACTGCAAAGCAAACAAACAAACAAACAAAATTGGTCAGGTATAGTGGCATGCACCTATAGTCCCAACTACTTGAGAGGTGAAGAAGAAGGATCCAGGAGTTCAAAGCTGCAGTGAGCTATGATCATGCCACTTTACTTCAGCCTGGGTGGCAGGGCAAGACACTGTCTCAAAAAAAAAAAAAAAAAAAAAAAAAAAAAAAAAAAAACCAGAGAGAGAGAGATAGAAAAGAAAGAAGGAAGGAAAGGAAAAGAAAAGAAGGCCAGCATGGTGGCTCACACCTGTAATTCCAGCACTTTGGGAGGCCTAGGCAAGCGGATCTCCTGAAATCAGGAGTTCAAGATAAGCCTGGTCAGCGTGGTGAAACTCTATCTCTACTAAAAATACAAAAATTAGCTGGGCATTGTGGTGTGCACCTGTAATCCCAGCTACTCCGGAGCCTGAGGCAGGAGAGTCACTTGAACCTGGGAGGTGAGACTGCGCCACTGCAGTCCAGCCTGGGGCTGGGGTGACAGGATGAGACTCCATCTCAAAAAAAAAAAAAAAGAAGAAGAAAACTCTCAAGTCAGTAACTTCAGCTTTGACCTTAAGAAGCTAGAATAAGAAGAGAAAGTTAAAAGCTGTATAAGCAGAAAAAATAAAATAATAAAGATTAGATCACAGATCAGTAAAAGAGGGGGAAGGCATTAGTATAAGTAACTTTGAAAATGAATGGAGTCTATAAGACTTAAGGCAAAAAGAATGGCACATAAGCACATACTCTAGGTAATAAAGCTGTTTCATATGGGGCTATGGGGCTACAGGCTAACAATTCTCTTATTATACATGTGTACTGGAATTGAACAATTAAGTAAATGGATGGCAGATGGTGGAAGCCAGCTTTCTCACTGATGGGGTGGGAAGCTAGAGATAATCAAAGGGAAGAGAACAGAATGAATGGTCCATGTGGTAAAAGATGACAGTTGGAGACATCATTATGAAATCATATTTTTCGTACCATAGATACAGATGGTTATATATAAAAATATTTATAGATATGTGTATATAAATAAGTTAGTATTTACACAAGTATATTTCCCTTGCTTCATCACCTGAGAGGACCTAGAAGCAATGGTACCTCTGTAGGGACAAACACACAGAGCATCCAGATCTTAGTTTCTAATACGATTCTCTGATAAAATGAAACCAAGCCTCCTTGGAAAAATTGCTGCTTCAGTGACTTAGCAGAAAATAAACAAGATAAGACTAGAGAATCATGCAGTGCAAGACAGCGGGTTCCAAAAGAAAACATACATACACACACACACACACACACACACACACACACACACACAAAATAATGGGGGGGGGCTATGTCAAAAGGACAGAGGAGCAAACTAAAACTGCTCCCAAAGGCAAAGTTGCAACAATTTGGGCAAGAAAACAAATAATCTATCATTGGATTATGAACCAAAGTATTAAATAAATATACAAGAATCCATGTTGATATATAAGTAAATGATTGAATAAATAAATGGGAAAGAAGAGAAAAATCATTCATACACAAAATGTCAAATAATTTATGTAGGAACTCTGCCCTCAAGGAGGTGGAACATAACTCCTGGCTTCTTAAGAGTGGGCAGCACATATGACTTCCTTCCAATGAGTACAGTGTTGAAGGTGGGGCAGGGGGTAACTTTACAGTGAAGAAACATAACAAACAGGGGAGCTAATCATAATCCCGGAAAACATAATCCCAAACATCATAATTCCAAATGTTGAAATCTCAAAAACTCAAAGTATTAAAAATGTAATTCTGGAAAAACCAATTTTAAAAATTTCTTTTAAAAATATTTATGTTTTTAAAAGAGTCTTTGAGAAATACACCAGAACACTTCATAGGCCACTTTACACAATGAAATAGGCAATAACATATATTTTTGCAAGCATACACACTCAGATATACTAACAACAGTTGCAGAGATATAACAGTTATAAACAGAGGAACCGTATCCATAAAGAAATAGGTCAAAAGCAAAATGTAGATACCTGTAGATCACGATGGTTGGTAATTGTGAGCACCAATGTTTATAATTTCAGTTATCTGAAATACTGTGACAGGTGACCTAAGTCGTTGGATAAAATGGATCAAAAACTGCAATGGGTCACCGCTGCATATGCAGTTGCCCAAAGAGCCTAGATCTCAAAAAATGTTACCTTTCACAAATGCAGATGTACAAAGAGGACATCTCTTCATTTATTGAGAAAGTTTTAGTGTTTTTATGTACAAGCACAATGCTTACACGCAGAGTCAGTGTTATGATAATGCACTTTCAGGAGGACAAATTTGCAAAAAAAAATGCATAAAACAAATTAGAACTCTCCAAAAGTCTTTACACGGTTTATACCTCTAGTATCACAAATGATGCAAAGAGAAATACTTAGCATAGCAAATTGTAAAATATAATGCCGACACTTTAAAATAGTGGGGGAAAAGTAAGAAAAAAACTAAAAAGAAAATTCAGCATATGAAAAATATATTACAAGGCTAGAAAGTGGGCAATTGTACGTAGTCCATAAGAACTGGCCAACTCCCATGATCATTAACTATTCTTTTGAAGTCTTGCATTGTGATGAATAGCTGATTTTTATCTTTTAGGCATGGCTCTCCTCAAAGAATAAGCTCACATTCATTTTCTATGTGGCACTGCTCTTTTTGGAATTCTTCTATGATTCAATCTGTATTGACAGGAGCATTTCCCACTAAATGTTGCCATGTGTACCACGTTTCTACATTGTTTTGGGTATGTGGAAATTAATTCTGCTTGCACCCATGTAAAGACCACAAATACTGATGATAGAATGGCAACACTGCTGTATAAGTATCTTCTTATCCTATCATGAACATAATTATTTTTGAGCCAGGCAGTAACTTTGCTGGCTTCTTCAGGCAAATGCAGCTTTAATTCATTAAAAGTTCCTAGGATTTAATCAGCTGGAAGAAACGCCAATGCAGAGAAATGATAAATTTTTAAACTGAAGTTTTCACTCTGTCCATATCACATTGTGTGGCCAATCCACTCATCTGAACTTTCTGCCAAAAGTGTATAAAGAGAATAATATGCTAATAGTTTCACCTTAAATGATGCAACTAAAATGAGGCAGCTATCCTGCATACAACTGAAAATGCACTAATACCTTCCCCAGAATGTGCATTTCAGAATTTCAGTGTTCAAGATATTGCCTCTCATTATGATCCAAACTTAACAAATATGACTTCAGCCATGTAATCAAGAGTCACAACAGTCATAAATTATATTGATAGTATGTAATCTTTATATGATGTGATGAAAATGATGATTTACCCCTTTGCTCTTCCTCTTCAGATCCCACAATCCCAGTCTAATCATAAGAAAAACATTAGACAAATCCCAATTATGAGACATTCTACAAAATACCTGACTAGTACTCCTCAAAATTGTCATAGTCATCAAAACCAAGAAAAATCTAAACTCATAGCCAAGAGAAAGAAGCCTAGGGAGGTGTGACAACTAAATGTAATATATCCTGGAGGCAA
Source organism: Cebus imitator (assembly GCF_001604975.1). Classification (NCBI taxonomy): domain Eukaryota; kingdom Metazoa; phylum Chordata; class Mammalia; order Primates; family Cebidae; genus Cebus; species Cebus imitator. The sequence continues at coordinate 352,730 of NW_016107948.1, read as the reverse complement.
TCCTGGAATGGAAAAAGGTCATTAGGTAAAAACTAAGGAAATCTGAATATAGTATAGATTTTAGTTAATAACTTTTAAAATCACTGGGGAATAAGGAAATAACGGAAGAAAAAAAAACAATGAAACAAAAAGCTGGTTTCCTGAGGTCAATAAAATTTTAACACCTCTAGTCAGGCTCTAATCTCTGTTTCTAGAGACTGTCAACTAGAGTCCCTCTAATCAGGATTTAAAAAAAAGAAAATATACAAACTACCTTTGTCAAGAATAAGAGAATTCTATCGTTACAGATTCTACAGATTACAGATCTTAAAAAATAAACAGGGAATATTATGAACAATGTTATGCCAATAAATTCAACAACTTAAATAAAATGGACAAATATTTTGAAAGACATAATATTGGCAAGGTACAGTGGCTCACACCTATAATCCTAGCACTTTGGGAGGCTGAGGAAGATGGGTCACCTGAGTTTAGGAGTTTGAGACTAGCCTGACCAACATGGTGAAACCCCATCTCTACTGAAAATTAAAAAAAAATTATCCAGCATTTTTTATTTAAAAATAAAAAAATGGTGGGCATCTGGGTACAGTGAGCTGAGATCACACCTCTGCACTCCAGCCTGGGTGACAGAGCAAGACTCTGTCTTCAAAAAAAAAAAAAAAGACATAATATCAAAGCTCATTTGAAAATACATAAATAACCACTATCTCTAATAAAGAAACTAATTTTTTTTCTTAAAAGCCTTTCTACAAAGAAAACTCCAGGGAAGATATAAATTCACTGAGAATTTTACCAAACATTTAAGAAAGAAATATCATCAATTCTACCCAAAATCTTCCATAAAATTGAAGAGGAGGAAAATCTTTCCAATTCATTCTAATAAGGCCAGAATTATTCTGATACCCAAACGAAGCAAACCTTACAAGAAAACGATGGACTAATAACCCTCATGAACACATACATGAAAAATTTTAACAAAATGTTAACAATTCAAAACCAAGAATATATAAGAAAAAAGTTGTTAAGGGAAGGAGACAAGATGAGAAACTCTAAAACTGCAGCTATTGCTTCATGCTGCATGTTCCGTCCTCTGAGAACAGAAAGAGAATGTGAGGAAAGAGAACAATATCCTGCATGGCTGAAAATAGTCCCCTACAAAAATATCATGTTGGACAATTAATCTGAAATAATGGTATCTCTGGGAAGCAGTTTAGCACTGGTGAGTTTGGACTTTCACGGCAGGTTGCTTCAGCTCATATCTTTTGGTGATGATACTTATCCTCTGTAAGGCCCATTTCTTTTTCTGTGAAATGAAGACAATAGAGTACTTATATATAATTTACAACAATGTCCACCACATAGTAAACACTTAATAAATGGTAGCTCTTATAAAAAGAAAAGAAGAAGAAGAGGCAGAAGAAGAAGAAGCAGAAGAAGAAACAGAAGCAGCAGCAGCATCCACTATGGGCAAATGGAGTTTATCCCAGAAATGCAGAATTGTTTGACATTTTAATATTAAACAATAACTTCTCCATATTAACAGGCTCCAAAAGAAAAACAGTATAATCAACTCAAATGATGTAAAAAAAAAGAAAAAGTATTTGACAAAATCCAGCATTGATTCTTGATAAAAGCTCTCATGAAACTAGGGATAGACAGGAAATACCTCAACTTGATAAAGGGCATCTGTGAAAACCCTACAGCTAACATCCTACTTAATAGTGAAAAGTTAAATGCTTTTTCTCCAAGACTGAGAACAGAAAAGATATTTACTCTCACCACTCTTATATAACATAGTACTGGAAAATCTAATCATAGTAATAAGGCAGGGGAGAAAATTAAAAGCAGACAGATTGGAAAGGAAGGTATAAAATTGTCTTTCTTTGCAGATAACATGATTAACTACATAGAAAATCCTAAGGAAAACTACAAAATAAAACTAAAACTAATGAGTGAGTTCAGCAAAGCTGCAGGATACAAGAGAAACACACAAAAATCAATTACATTTCTATAAAAATGAATACATGAATACCAAAATTTAAAAACACAATACCATTTATAATCATTATTTTTTACAATGAGATACTTAGATACACACTCACCGAAATGATGTATAGTATCTTTATGGTAGAAATCTTAAACTTCTCAAGAAAGAAGTCAAATAAAATCTAAATTAATGGAGTGACACACTATGTTCATGGATTGGAAGACTCAGCCTAGCTAAAGATTTCAATTCTCCCCAAACTGATCTATAGGTTTAATGCAATTTTTATCAAATCCCAGTAGGATTTTTTGTAGATACAGCAAACTTATTCTAAAATTTATGAGAAAAGCTATGGGCTCTAGAATAGCTTAAGCCATCTTAAAAAAGAATAGTAAAGTAGGAAGCATCACTTTACCTCATACTAATATATATATTAAAAATGTACATTTCATATATATGTGTGTGTGTGTGTGTGTGTGTGTGTTATGTATATAAAAACTTTTGCTCTGGGAAAGACCCAGTTAAGGAGACGAAAAGACAAGCTACAGACTGGAAAAAAATAATTGCAAGCCACATATCCAACAAAGAACCAGGACTAGAATCTAGAATATGTAACTCTCAAAACTCAACGGTAAAAAGAAATACAATTGAAAATGGTCAAGCTCCTGTGGAGGCGAGTGAAGCACCTGCTGCTGAAATTTGGGGGCAAATAACTGGAGCCTGTTGGGAACAGGACTTATAAAAGGAACTATGTCTGAAAGGCTATTTTTGCAGGCTATAAGCGGGGTCTCCAGAGCCAAAGGGAGCACACAGCTCTTCTTAAAATTGAAGGTGTTTATGCCTGAGATGAAACAGAATTCTATTTGGGCAAAAGATGCACTTATGTATACAAAGCAAAAAATAACACAGTGACTCCTGGCAGCAAACCAAGGCACCTCGGGCCCACAGAAACAGTGGCATGGTTTGTGCCAAATTCCAAAGCAAACTTCTTGCTAAGGCTATTGTACACAGAATCCGAGTGATGCTGTACCCCTCAAGGATTTAAACTAATGAAAAGTCAATAAATAAACGTGGATTTGTGCTCTTGTATTTTTGTTAAGTGGATTAAAAAACCTAAGAAAAAAAAAGAAAAGAAAATGGTCAAAATATATGAATGGACATTTACCTAAGAGAATATCCTGATGGAAAACAAACAGATCTAAGAGATATTCAACATCATTAGCCATTAGGGGAATGTAAATTAAAATAATGACATCACTATATAACTATCAGAATTGCTAAAATAGAAAAAAATAGTGACAACACCAAACACTGGCAAGAATATGGAGAAACCAGATTATATTGCTGGTGGGAATGTCAAACTGTAAAATGGTACATCCACTCTGAGAAACAGTATGGAAGTTTCTTATTAAATTAAACATGCAACTGTCGTATGACCCAGCAATTGAACTCCTGGGCATATATCCCAGAGAAATAAAAACTTAGTTCCACATAAAAGCAGTACACAAATGTTCATATCAGCTTCATTTATAACACCAAAAATCGGAAGCAAGTGAAATGTCATTCAAAGGTTGAAAGGCTAAGAAAACTATCACATATCAGTACCATAGACTATTACTTAACAATAAGAAGAATAAACTATTGAAACACTCAACTTGTATAAATCTCCAGTGACTTATTAGGAGAAGCCAATCATAAAAGGTTGAATATGGATGATTCCATTTATGTGACATCCTTGAAATGACAAAATTATGGAAATGAAGAACAGATTACTAGTTGTCAGGGGTCAGGAACAGGTTGAGAAGGAAGTGGGCATAACTTTTAAAAGAGCAACAGAAAAGACCCCTTGTGGTGATGGAACAGTTCCATGTCTTAACTGTATTAACGGCAATGTCCTAGTTTCAATATTGTATTGTAGTTTTGCAAGATGTTGCCATTGGGGAAACTGGATCTCTCTGTATTATTTCTTTCAACTACATGTGAATCTACAATTGCCTCAGAAAGAAAAGCTTTCTTTCAAAAAAGTTATTGTATTTATGCACAATAAGCAAATTGATATTACAATTTGAAAACAATTCAATGTTTAACAATAACATCAAAAATGTAAACACTCTGAGATAGATCTGACAAAAGCTAGGTTTGTACACTGAAGAGTTGTACACTGAAAACTACAAAACATTGCTTAGAAAAATTTAGAAAGACCTAAATAAAGAGAGAGATAAACCATGTTTGTAGATTGGAAGACTGGATAGTGTTAAGATGTCAATAGTCCCCAAATAAATCTATAGATTCAATGCAATTCCAGTTCAAATTCCAGTGGGCACTTTTTAGAAATTGACAGACTGATTATAAAATTCATTTGGAAATGTGAAGGACCTCCACAAACTAAAACAAAACTCAACTTTGAAAAGGAAAATCAAGGCTGCAGAACTTACACTATCTGACTTCCAGATTTATTACAAAACTCCAGTAACCAAGACATTTGCATAAAGTTAAACAAATAGATTAAAGGAATAAAATAAAAAACCCAGCAATAGTCAAATGATTTTCAACAAAGGTGTTGGCAATGAGGTAGAGGAATGGAACTCTCATACATTCTTAGTGGGAATGTAAAATAGTGTAACCACATTGGAAAACAGTTTGGAAATTTCTCATAAACATATTTCTAACATATTGTCCAGTTATTTCCTTCCAAGGCATTTACCCAAGACAAATGAAAGCATATGTCCATAAAAGACTTGTAAACAAACATACATAACAGCTTTATTTGTAACAGCCAAAACTCAGAAATAATCCAAATGCCCACCAACGGGTGAACGCATAAACATGTTGTGATGTGTCCATGCGATGAATGCTACTCAGAAATAAAAATTAATGAACTGTTGATAACAGCAGCAACATAGATGAATCTCAAAATCATATATTCAGTGATAGAAGCTAAACAAAATGATCTAGAATGAGTATAAAATTCTGGAAAATACAACTGATCTACCATAACTGAAAGCAGATCTGTAGTTGTCTGAGGATGGAGGTGAGAGAAGGAAAGGGCAGGAAGGTAGGATTACAAAGTGATGTCAGAAAAATTTGAGGGGGTGAATATGTTCTTTATCTTGACTTTGGTGATAGTGTCACACAGGCATATACATATGTTAAAAGTTATCAAATTGTGCATGTTAACTACATATAGCTTGCCATTTGTCAATTATGCGTCAATAAAGGTTTTTAAATTATATACAGACTCTCAGTGCTTAGAATCAAAATATTTAGGGGTGAGATCCAAGAATCAGTGTGCAACCTGGATTTGAAACCACTGAGGTTGGCTATCGGGAGATAGGCAAAAACGATCAGAGGGAATGGGGTACTATGGAGTACAGAGATGTGACAGTATGGACCTTAAAGTTCTTACTAGAAAGTTCTATGATCTGCAATTCAAATGCACATAATCCCTGAGAAGGGAAGTATAATGACATAATCAAAACAGAGTTGTTGCAGCTTGATGCTTGAAGAACCACAGAAGTGGCGATTCCTGTGTGTTCTCAGAACAGTGATGACTGAGTCTTCCTGAGTTTCAGGGATGCCAAAGGCTGGTCAATGTTTATCTCAATAGATAAGTTAATTGTGTGATATAATTCTAACATTCAGGATGGTGACTTTTTTTTTTTGAGACCGAGTCTCACTGTCACCCAGGCTGGAGTGCAGTGGCTCAATCTTGGCTCACTGCAACCTCCACCTCCCAGGTTCAAGCGATTCTCCTGCCTCAGCCTCCTGAGTAGCTGGGACTACAGGTGCATGCCACCACGCCCAGCTAATTTTTGTATTTTTAGTAGATACAGGGTTTCACAGTGTTAGCTAGGATGGTCTCAATCTCTTAACTTCACGATCCGCCTGTCTCAGCCTCCCAAAATGCTGAGATTATAGGAGTGAGCCACTGCGCCCCATAAGAATGGTGACTGTTATAAATTATTTTGTGCTAGAAGTTCTTTATGCTCTACATTTCAACTATTCTGCCATATACTCAGAGCAGATGAGAGCTTTGGTCCAATCAAGCATGCTGATTGACAGAACACAGTGAACCTACACACGGTGCTCTGCTTCCATTTGTCCTCAGCTGACTTTCATTATTCTACTTCTCTTCCAAAGCCTAGTTCTATGTTCCTTCGTTTGTGATTCTCCTCTCTCAGAATGAATTACTCTGTGCTTAATGTATATTTCTTTATACATAGTATATATTTCTTTTAAGAGTTAATCAATTTTTTTTTTTGAGATGGAGTTTCGCTCTTTGTTGTCCAGGCTGGAGTACAGTGTTGCAATCTCGGCTCATTGCAACCTCTGCCTCCCAGATTCAAGTGAGTCTCCTGTCTCAGCCTCCCGAGTAGCTGGGACTACAGATGCCCACCACCACGACCGGCTAATTTTTGTATTTTTAGTAGTTTCACCATGTTGGCCAGGCTGGTCTCAAACTCTTGGCCTCAGGTGATCCATCCACCTCAGCCTCCCAAAGTGCTGGGATTACAGGTGTGAGCCACCGTGCCTGGCTAAGAGTTAATCAAAATTTTTAAGGTAGGACATGTAGTCCTTAGATATGGGCCTGTCCTGTTCACTAGAAAGCAAGCTCTTTGTGGACAAAGTCTCATTTTATTAAGAGACTGCAGTAAGTGCCTTTATGAAGTGACTGCCCAGCCCATAACATTCCCCTCTAACTGTCTGCCCTTCCACAGCAGCAGGAACCTTTCAGCACATTTGCTTGAGCTGTATGATCTTGTTCTCTGAGCTGGGCCAGAGGCTCTTCCCCAGGAATTTGGAATTGGGGTACAGCCATGATCTGGCTGTCTCTTGGCCCCTTGCCCTGCACACAGGTCATTCAGGCATTGTCGGGTGGCTGACCTGGTGGAGCTCAGCATGCAGGGAGAGAAGGCAGTTGACTCAGAGAAGCAGAGCAGGAAACCAACGGGAGCATCTCAGTCACCCTCTGTCTTGAGTGGTTTGAGATTCCCCTAATGCCCTCCAGACATCCTTTCTTTTCTGACAAAGCTGTTCTGTAGTGGCATTCCATTATGAGCCACCTCAAGAGGTTTCATTTTAATAGTTACATGACCACAAGCCAACTTATACCTGCTATTTTCGGTATGCTTATTTTATATTATGCTTATTTTAATTATTCAGAATTCCTTTGTGAATTTAGTGCAGCCATTTCCAATGGCGAATCCACATCAAATGCTTCTGTTTTTCCTTAAGGTAACAGCAATGCTGTGTTTTCTTGTCGGAGAGGAAGCCACCGACGGAGGATGAGCTGAGCTGGGTTTCCAGTGAGAGGGAGGGAAGGAGGCATCTCTTCCTATCTTGAGACACTGAGGCAAAGATTTATACTTGGAAACAAAACCCATCCTGAAGTTCAAATGCCTCAAAATTTCCCCATTTTGAAATTTTTTTCTTATATTTCATCTGAATTCTGCAGACCTTAACTCCAGGTTTTTCTCAGAAAGTCAGAAAGCAGTTGTTATTGGTCTCTCACATACATACGAGCTATCATTAAGGTGCTGTTTAGCCCTTTTTTTGCTAGGCTAAATAACCCCATCTCTTGGCCTTCACCCTGCATCGTCTTTTTGGCTTGACCCAGACTGGGATCTAGGTTGCTCTTCTCTTCCCTGCTGCCTACATCCTGCTTGATTCCCACATTAAAACAGGATGTTGATAAACCTTCTTTCCTCCTCCCAAAGTCACTTCTCTTCCCTCTCTTCCATTCTCTCTGTCACTTCCAAACTTGAAGCACTTATGAACTCTTGCCTGTGTTTTGTAACTAACACCTCTGCTCTCTCCTATCTTCCTGCATCCTACATAGAACTGCTGACAAAGATGCCCTCCTTCACCAGTTCATTTTTCTAATGCCTAGTCACGATTATAACATTCCCTGACTCAAAACCCTTCCCTCTTGCATATACAACAAAGTCTCAGCTCCGCAGTCTTGCATTCACCCCACATTCTGCATCAGATGGTCCAATTAATCTCCCACTTCACTCCCGTTGTGCTTCCTATGGTCCAGTCAAGCATGCTGATTGACAGACACGACACAGTGAACCTGCACACGGTGCTCTGCTTCCATTTGCACTCTGCTGACTTTCATTATTCTTCTTCCGTCCAAAGCCTGGCTCTGTGTTTCTTCCTTTGTGATTCTCCCCTCTCAGAATCAATTACTCTGTGCTTCCTTGGTCACACAGTGTATATTTCTTTTTAGAGTTAATTGAATTTTTTAAGATAGAACACATAATCCTTAGATATGGGCTTGTCTTCTTCACCAGAAAGCAAGCTCTTGGTGGACAAAGCTGGATCCCATACCTCCCAGTAAGCTCCAGGTCCCTAATGAAATGCATGGCAGGCAGTGTGTAATCTATAAATACTGATTGAATCAAGTTTGAAAAACCATACATATCTGCAGGCAAGCTGTGGGTCCACACAGTTTTCTCTGGTCATGTGACTTCTGTTTCAGAAGATGCATGAGGTCAAATGACTCAGCAAAATTTTGCAGGCCAAACAACAGGAAATCAGAACTTCAAAAGCAGACCACTGATCTAAAACACATGTGTGCGGGGCCCCAGTGCTGGAACTGGGAGATTTTCTACAGCACAAACCAACCAACCGCCTGCATCCTGATGCTGGGCCTCTAGGAGGGGCTGATAAACCACAGGCTCCTCCACCGTCTGGTGCCCCAGCAAGGGCACTTGCAAAGCCTGCAGATCCCTAAGCATGCATACAAAGCTGTGCCTCCCTTTTCCAAGAATTCTGTCTGCCTAGACTTTCCAGATCATCGAAACTTGCCCATATAGGCACCCAAAATTTTAAAAGTAAAAGTAAAATCTATTTTGATAAAATAGATTCCAAAAGGAATACAATCCCACAATTCTCTACCTCCTTAAGACCTCTTTTGATAGATCCAGGCTGACATCAGATGTATTAATTGCTGGTTTTCATACAGGATTGCTCCCCACTACTGGAGAGGTAAAAATCACTGTGCCCTCAAATAAAAATTACCACAGTAAGAGTAGCCAACATTTATGAGCACTTTCTATGTGCCCAGCACACCAAGAGTTACTCTACATATATTATTTCATTTTTGCTTCACAATATCCCTAAAAGGTAGGTGTTATTTTTCCCACCAGTTTCCAGATGAGAAAACTGAAACGCAGGGAGGCGAAGTAACTTGCCCAAGGTTGCAAATTAAATAATGGAGACAGGCCCTAACCCAGGCCATTGGGCCCGCAAGCCCACACAGGTAAGCCCTCCACTCTGCTGCCTCCCCAGGTACAATTAGCCTGAGATACAAGGACCAGCTGGCCCCAGGACTTTCCAGCCTGAGCAGCATGAAACCCCAGGAAAAGCTGAGACAGCTGATCACCCTTGCTTGAACGCTAGAAAGCACTCCGCTTAAACTCTTAGCTTTTATAGGCCCTGTGTTCCTCTCCAATGGTCCATCCCTATCTATTAAGGATGGGTTAGAAGCCCCTTTCCCAAGCAAGTCAAACTGGTTACGTCCAGGCCTCTCTCTGCAAGGCCAGACAGAGACACAGGGGCTCCCTAAAACACTGAATAATGCAGGTCTTCTTTAGAGCATGATAGTTCAACGCTACTGGGGGTGAGAAACTTCTATGAGTAAAAATCATGTTTTTTTCTTCATATTTAAAACAAGAGAATAGCTGCATACACTTATGATGGGGAATTTTCTAAGCCACACTATGTTTATTGAGGCATGTTAAAGAGCTTATGATGTAGATAATAAAAGGGAAAGGAAATCCCTCCTTCCCAGGGAGCAGCATGGCACCATGCGTTACTCGGTGTAACGGTGTCACCTGTCACCAGACCACAGAGTGACTCTAGTTTCCGGTGTGGATGCAGGTCTCCGGGCTGAGGCTCTGCCTGCAGTTGTGCCCCACTATTTGCTTGGAATTGTCACAAATAGGAATGCTTCCATGAGAACACTGACAACAGGAAAGTTTGTAGTAAGGAACTGCCTACTTGCACAGGAACAGCTCTAGGCAGAAATCTAAGCTAACTGACGTCACACTTCTAGTTTATTCCAGTGTATTTAGTGCTCCTTCAAAACCAGTATCCCAAGCAGGGTCCATAGGCCCCTGAGGCTCCCTCTTTAATTTGCCTGAGTCTCCTGGCCTGAGAAAAATAAGCGGGCTTTTAGGCTTTGTCACCAGTCTTTTCCTCAAAGACCTTTTCTGAAATCATCTGTGGCTGGGGAGGCTGAGGTTAATGGCAGTCTGGTCCCCAGAAAAGTGGGGCTGCTGTCTTTAGAGACTGTTGCTTCCACATGACCTTAAGTAAGACTTCAAGGTTAACTTCCAGGCAAAACAAACAAGGCTTTCTGCCTTGCTTCTTGCATCTGCACAAGTCAGGACATCGCCTTGGCAGGAAGACTCAACAGTTTACGGAAAGAGAACAGGCAGAAGAAAGCTGATCAGCCTATGGTAAGAGTGACCCTGCTCTGTCTTCCAGCAGCCCTCTGTTTTTCTTGGACTCGCTTAGCAGCGTCCAATAGGCTGGACAGAGCCATTCCCTAGAGGGCTCCTCGAGTCTGCAAATCTCACAATCCTCCCCTAGAGGGATTCCCCAGTTCCAAGCAGGGCAATGGCATTGAGGGGGCAGCTGGGTTCATTTCAATGAACTAAGTGACTCCTTTAGAAACCAGAGATAAAATAATATGAGGCTGCCTGAAAATATGAGTAATAAACAACAATAAAAATACGTTCAAAGGAAAATTGTAAAGGCATTTTTAAAGGACCCTGGGGTTCACATTTCTGTTCATTTTATTTTATTTTTTAAAATGTTTTCTTAAATTTAACCATTTAGGAAATTGCTTATTAAAACCACAAGGTCAAGATTTTCCTCGTTCAAAGCCAAAACCAAGCCTAGTCTGTTTTCTTTCACAGGAAGCTCACAGCCTCTCTGTGGAGAGAAGTGATCACCTTGCCCAGGTGTCTCAATGCTACTTTGTCTCAATCTCCACAAACAAAACAAAAATGTGACCAGAGGCTGGAGGGAATCTAACCCTTTATTCCCCCTAGGAGCAATGGTTCAGTATCCACTAATTCAATATTCACAGCAACTTTCTAGAAGGCAACTACCAGGAATAACAAGAACTATTTCCTCAAGCTTACAGTTGCCCCTTTAAGGGCATTTTATTTACATAGTATCTCTTTGTTGCTATTTTTTATTCACCCTCACTTATTAAGTACCTATTGTGTGAGGAAACCATGATAGTATCTTAGCAGGTCCAGAAGCCACCAAAGCTAACAGCCCTGCCCTGCCCATCAAGAGATGGAGTCTATTTCCCTCTCCTGGAATTTTGGCAGAACTTTGTAACTGCATTGATGAATAGAATGTGGCTGAACTGAGGAAGATTTTCAAGGCTAAGTTGTAAAAGTTGATATGGCTTCTACCTGGCCGTCTATCTTTCTGGGGTCACTCACCCTTGGAATCTTGGACCCCTGGAACCCAACCACTGTGTTGTGAAGAAGCCAGGCAGCCCCAGAAAGATCTTAGCCAAAGATCAGCATCACCCACTGCACAAGTAAGCAAACTTTCAGATGCTTCCAGCTGCCCACCTTGGAACGGCCTCAGCAGACACTAAGTGGGCAGAGGCAAGTATTTCCTTGGAGCTCTGCCCAAATTGAAGATTTGTGAGCTAGATACATGCTGCATGCCACGAAGTTAGGCAGGTTTGTTACATAGTAATAGAAACCTGAAACACTATTTTTATTGGTGCTCAGGCCCAAAACCTTGGAAGAATCCTTGCTACCTCTCTTATTCTCATGCCCCCACTTCAGATCTGTCAGCAAATTCTAACAAAACATATTCAAAATCTGACCTCTTTTCCCAGCTCCACTGCCACCAGCTGGCCCAATCTTTCACCATCATTCCTCATGTGCATTATTGCAATGGCTTCCTAATAGCTTCTCTGCCTCACCTTTGTCCCTTTGCAATAGAAGTCTCCACACAGCAGCCAAAATGACTCTGTTAAAATGTAAGTCAGATTACATACCCCTCTAATCAAAAGTTCAACGGCTTCCCATTTCATTATACAATTTGCACCCACCCACTAAAACCTCTGTCCTCGCTGCCTACTATCCTTCCCCTCACTGACTCCCTTAGGTCCCACTGGGGGTGTTCCTAATACACACTGGGCCTCCTTCAAGTCCTTACTCAAATGTCACCTTGTGCATGAGGACCTCCCTAGTCACACCGTCACCCTTCCCTGCTTTAGCTTCCTCCATAACATTCCTCGCCATTCACGCCATCTTAATTATTTACCTGGTTTATTTCTTGCCACTCTATACCACCACTTCCCTCACACACACACACAGTTGACTGTTAGCCCTATGAGGACAGGGATCTCTGCCTGTTTCACTCACTGTTGCATTCTGTCTTAAACAGTACCCGGTTGGCACATAGAAGTTCATTTATAAACATTCGTTGAACACATGAATGGGAATAAATGCTTTAGTTGAAATCATATCATCTAGGGAACCACTGGAGAATTTGAATCCTGGTTTTTTGCTCTCATTTTTCTACCAAGTAATATCCATTAAAATATTTTCAGCTATAACAATAGAATACCAAACAAAACAATGAAGATAAAGTACAAAACAAGGTATTCTGAGGTAGATGTTTTCCTGGTTGATTATTTCAATAGCCAAGTGATGGTACCAAGGCCCTAGGTGGATTTTTTTTGCTTTTGTTTTTTGTTTATTTGTTTTTTACCTTTTCTCATTGTCATCTTTACTCATTGTAGCATGTTGTATTTCTCAAAAACGGCCACACCTACATATTTATCTAATAGCACATGCTCTTCACACAATGTGACTGACAACTGACACTGCTTCCATTAAGGGAAGGGTCTGTGTTCTCTCTTTTCAAATCTAGGCAGGAGATTGTGTGTCCCAGTCAATGGAGTGGAGCAAAGTGATGCTATGTGACTTCTGAGGACAGGTCACAGAAAGGATACGGCTTCCACCTGGCTCTCTGTTTTCAGATGCTTGCCTCTGGAACTCAGCCACCATGTTGTGAGGAAATCTAGGACACATGGAGAAGCCAACATAGAGAAAAACTAAGGCCTCCCTCCAGTGAGCAGCATCAGCTTGTCAACCATGAAGTGAGCTATCTTGAAAGTGGGTCCTTCAGCCCAGTCGAGCCTTCAGATAATCATAGTTCCAGCCAACATGTGATTACAACCTCATGAGAAATCTCTAAGCCAGAACTGCTCTCAAATTCCCGACTCACAGAAACCATGGGAGATTATTATTATTGTTGTTTTAAGTCACTACATTTTGGAGTAATTTGTCAGAGAACGTTGGATAACTAACATACTTCGCATGTTGTCCCTGGGTTTATCCCTTCATAGTTAAAGTATGGCTTCTTTAGCTCCTGATAGCACATCATCATTTCAGGTAAATATGACAATATTTTGGATACGGAATTCAATTAATATGCATAGTTGGCATCAGGAAACTAGTATCTTCTGAATCCAAATCTTGATCCAGGATTGCATCACTAAGAGCCACAGGACTGGCTAGATTTTTATACTCCTGCTAAACAACAGCAGGAAGCTACTCTAAAATATTTTAGACAATTCACTTATCTTTACCACTAGTAAGTTCACTAAAGAAATTCTGTTTGTAGCATCCATTATGCTAAGAAGCCATGGATTTCATCAATGGAAACCTATTTCTAACATTAAGTATGCCAGCTAGCAAAGCCTCTACTGTTGATCACAGATAAAGGTCATAGGAGCTCTTGTAATAACTGCTTCTGGTGTACAGCCCTCCTAATTAGAATGCTGGCTCTGCACCCTGGGGTGCAAATTCCCAATTTGGGCAAAATAATGTACCTAGGGTAGAATGTAACCTGCAATACATGTATGAGATCATGCTGCTTGTGACGAAGTATATTAAATTACAGACAGTATTATACCCAACCTGGCTTTCTTACATTTAGTTCATTCTCACCTTCCCTTTCAAGCACTCCTGTTAATCTCACTATTAATTTTCTCTCACTTCTGAGGCACCCCATCCACTCAAACACAGGAATGGGTTTCCTTTCTGATATTCCTTCCTGTATGAGTTCCAGAGACCCTGTTTTGGCTCCTACCTCAGCTCAGTGCTTGCCTGTTTCCCAAGGAAGGCAGTGATCCTTGTAGACAGTTCAGTTCAAACCTATATTAAAGAAGGACATACGCTGTATTTCTTTAACTGCCTCATAATTTGCAATTAGACTCAGTAACTCTCATAATGGCTGAGGCTGCTTGCAGCCTGCTGGATTAAGATCAGGATCATATTTTTTTTAATGGCTGCCTTTTGGTTTTTACAAGAAAGACACTGAAAAGACAACAAATACATTACATTCCCATCCAATATCCATAGTTCTCCTCAGTCTCCATCTGGGGATAGATGGGAAATGCCCTATTCTGTCACTGGCAGACATCCACCAAGGTTTATCAAGCCATACGGATACATGGGCATTTACTAAGGAAGATGAAGAGGCCAATAAAGCAGGAGCTATGAAGGGGAACCCAGTTCCAGGCCACTGCTGCCAACACTGTGATCTTGAATATGTTCCTTAACCTTTCTTGGCCCCTACATTTCCCTGCCTATAAAACAAAAGGTCATAAACTCTCTCCTAGCTGGAGAGGCTGTTTCAGGCGACCCAGAACTGTCACTTCTGGACAAACCTGGTATTGCTGCCCTCTTTGTTGTTTCTTTCTTTCTTTTTTCTTTTTTTTTTTTTTTTTTTT
>NW_016107948.1:300219-337866 GCF_001604975.1 Cebus imitator | reverse complement strand
CAGTGATGTGATCTTGGCTCACTGCAACCTCTGCCACCCAGGTTCAAGCGATTCTCCTGCCTCAGCCTGCTGAGTAGCTGGGATTATGGGCACCTGCCACCGTGACTGGCTAATTTTTTTGTATTTTTAGTAGAGACAGGGTTTCCCCATCTTGGCCAGGCTGGTCTTTGTTTCCGCTTTTTATTTCCCTCCTCCTTCCTTTTCTTCCACATAGAGTACCTGCTATGATCTCAGAACAGTCCCTGCCCTCAAGGACATTCCATCTAGTAGGGGACATAGCAATGATAATTATTATAGTCATTATTAATTTAATGAGAATAAACACTGAAATGCTAACTGCCAATATTTCCTGGGCTCCCACTATAAGCCAGGTATTATGCTAAGTGCTTTCCATGCATCAACTCATTTAATTCTTGCAACACCCCTAAGAGGGATGAACTGTTATTCTTCCCAGTTTGTGTTTCAGAGAAGTCAAGTAATGTAAAGTGATGTGTGTCAAAGCTCATAGCTCTTGCCTGAGAGATCCTTTTGAACAAATAAAAACATCACAGTGCAACATTGCAAGTGCTACCATACTGGTATGCACAAAAAGCAACGAGGAGCTGCCAAGAAGGAGAAAAAAGATCCCTCCCTACGTGAATCTGGGAAAGATTCTTTGAAGAGGTACCATTGAAGAATAAGAGGAACTTTACCTGATGAAGAAGAATCTGATTGCAAGATTAGATTAATCTGTAACTGAGAAAATGATAAAGAAATAATTATCACCATCATCTAATAATATTACAATAAAGGAAATGACTTGGGTTTTCATGTGGCTATGTGTTAATGTAGATGATGTACTTTCTTTGCCACATGCACACATACACAAATATACCCACTTCCTGGTTTCAATTATTGCTTCATTTCCTCCTTCGTGCTAAGTGATGCTGCCTCTTTGTTGAAAGGGTGCAAGAGTTCTCTGTTAGTCTTCTGCCTGACCTTCCCCAGTTTTCCAGTCTTTGTGTTTGTTAATCATGTGGTTTTTTTCTCAAGATAAGAACTTGAGCATACTTTACTTAAAACACGTTACAGAACAGATCAGGGAAAACCCCTTCACCTTCTAGGAACATTGACAGCTATGTGAAGGCCTTAGAGAACCATTCCCTCATTTAATTTCTGGCTTTGACTTATACCCAGCCACACATTTCAGAGTTTGAAATGTGGAAATGTGATACTTTTCTGCTCAATATTCATGTCTTTAGGTAATAGAAACTCAGTTTTTCTTGGGAAACCACTTTTCCCCCAGTCTCAGTCCAAGGGCTTGAGAGTGGTTACCTGCCCCATGCCTGGACAATCAAGGTGATGGCCATGATCCATTCCAGGCTGCAGATCATCAGCCTTGGAACTTTCCTTGGTCTTCTTTTGTAGCAAATCTAGCGAACTATGAGCTTTGCACTACAGTTGCCCATCATTGCCACAGTTGAGTGGAGACTACTGAAAATGAGGCTAACACTAGCAGCCTTGTGTGTGGCCAGAGAGAAAGCCATGCGAGGCATTAACCAGCCTGAGCAGAAACATTGTGTTAGCTTCATTTTACTCCAACTGGACACCGCCACAGGGGCCCCTGGTGGGGACACAGTGACACAGTGTCTACTGATACTGCCCTTATTCAAGAGGTCAGTGCTGTTCTTCACCCCTACCCCATTCCCTACTTCCTGGCTGGAATCTCATAACTCCTCCAACAATTTAAAATCACTCTCCTGCCTTTTGTTAGATTTCTGCTTCCAACTCTGCCCCTGTTCCCTGCCAAGATGCATCAGCCTCATGGCAGAGACACCTCTTCATGTCCCAGCAAGTACATTTGTGTGGTCCATCAGGAACCCTCTCAGGGCAAATAGCAGCCTCTCCATCACCAGGTGACCCTATCTTATGACCAGAGAGCCTTAGACTTTCCACCTTCCATTGAGGCCACACAGTCTTCATACCAAAGAATGAGGTGCCAGGCTTCTGCCTGGATACGCATGGCCCTGACACCAGTGCTATGTGAGACTGTTGGCTGCTCACACAAACCCCATTCTGCAGAAGAGGAGGTTGGAATGTCTTCATGAGTCTACATGGAGGATATTCCTTCAAATGTTCATCAGTGTGCATGTGGCTGTTTGTTTTGTGAGATAGCCCAGCCATATCCCAGAGCTGATTAAACAACATTATACCACAAATATTATGCCCAACACTATGATCTTCTGGGATAATACCCTGATGGTCTCTGGTTCATCTGAAGCTCACTGAATGTCATGGTTGCTGGTGACCCACTGTGATGCTTCTGGGCCACATTCTGTGTAGCCAAATTGTTTGAGACATTAACATACCTGGAAGGACCTTTCCCCGGTCCATTAAAAATTCTCTAGTCTTTTTAGGCCACTTAAGGAAGGGTCATAGCTAGCATGGTGTAGTCTACACATTCCTGACTTGACACCACCCTTCCTGGTAGGAACCAGCCACAAGAACAAAGGCCATTCAGGTTTCCTACCAATGCCTTATTTTGGACACATTCAAAACAGTGCAGTCAAACCACAGGCAAGTCTTATCTAAGATTGGTTTGTATTTCCAAAGTCACTTATAAGCCAAGTCCTGGGACCCAGAATGATTTTCCCATGGAAACAGTGACATAGACTGTAACAAAGGCATCAGGCCAACCCACAAGTGCCTACAGCAACCATGGTGCCAAGGACACTATTTCAATAACTCTCAATCACTTCATATAACATTGCTTCTATAGGAAAGCTCCAACTGAGTTTCAAGCTCCAGTGCAGGATTCTAGGAACACATTTCCAAGCCCCCACATGCATCTTGGCAGCATGAGAGAATTACCTCTTTTGATCAAGCCTTTACTCATTCTCACAAATACTTATTGAAACTCTACTTTAATACTGCCATTTAATGTTAGCTGGCTGTTTTGCCCATTAGTTGATGTAAATTCTTGATTATGTTGATGCTCTTTACTTTTTGGTATTTTTTAGAAAGGCTGATACTGGTTGTTCCTTTCTATGTGTAGTGGTTCTTTCAGAAGCTCTTGTAAAGCAGGCCTGGTGGTGATGGAATCTCTGAGTGCTTGCTTGTTCACAAAAGATTTTATTTTTCCTTCGCTTATGAAGCTTAGTTTGGCTGGATGTAAAATTCTGGGTTGAAAGTTCTTTTCTTTAAGGATGTTGAATATTGGCCCCCCACTCTCTTCTAGCTTGTAGGGTTTCTGCTGAGAGATCTGCTGTGAGTCTGATAGGCTTCCCTTTATGGGTAACCTGACCTTTCTCTCTGCCTGCCCTCAGTATTTTCTCCTTCATTTCAACCCTGGTGAATCTGGCGATTGTGTGCCTTGAGGTTGGTCTTCTTGAGGAATATCTTTGTGTTGCTCTCTGTATTACCTGAAGTTGAATATTGTCTGCCTTGTTAGGTTGGGAATATTTTCCTGAATAATATCCTGAAGCGTATTTTCCAGCTTGGATTCATTCTCTTCGTCACATTCAGGTACACCTATCAAGCATAGATAAGGTCTTTTCACATAGTCCCATATTTCTTGGAAACTCTATTTTGCATGAGCCACTGCTCTAGGTGCTGGGGATACGGCAGTGAACTAAAGTCACCCACAAAGTTCTGAAGTGGAAACACAAAGTGATCTGCACCATATTGGCCAGCATAATGAAGGGAGGGTCATCTTACTATTTCTCCCACTTTGGCCAGTGAGTTCCAAAGACAAATTTCCATTTTCACCCTAGAATGCAGAAAGGCAGACTCTTGGTTTCCTACCTTAACAATGTTTAGCTCTAGCCTTCACTTTGCATTCTATTTTTCAAATTTAGTTGTTGACGTTCAAATCAACTAGAAGAAAACCATCAAGATAAGACATATTCTTTCTTCCTCTCTGTGGCAAAAAAGGACCCTGGGGGACACATTGAGTCTTAATTGAGCTTGACAGGCTTCCTTGAAAATTTTGAAGGATTTGGGGGGAAGGAGAGGAGGGTGATGCCCTATGCCAACAGAACCACCAGAACAGTGGATTTCCAGTCAATCCAGATGGCAAGAAAGGAGCTGCATTCTTCTGTTTCCCAGCTCCTCTTGGAGATTCTTCCAGGTAAGTTAATCTGGAATCTGTTTACCTCTCTAACATGTGCTTACTTCCTTAACACACTGAGAATTCTGCTGCCAGACTGACCATAGAATGGAGTTTACATACTTCGTTCTTTACTACCTCTCATGTACTCATCCAGAGCACTTAAAGTGTTCCCAAATTTAAAGGGATGTTTGCTAATTTTCAAATACTTATTGTCCCTTATAAAGTGATCTTGTAAGGTTTTTTTTCCCCCTTCTTGGACTATGTTTAAGGGTTTTCTTGTGATTTAGGCAGTGGGGAACAACTCTTGCTTACAGAGAAGAAAACAAACTCCAAGAGTAGTAAATCTTCATGACATTTATTCCTTCTCCTCTTCCTTCTTAATAGGTTTATTTATCTGGATTAAAACTCACATTAAGCTTTTTTTTTTGGAGGATATTTGCAAAAGGCCCACAATAAAAACCAGTGACTTCCAATGGCATCATTAGATTATGAGTTTCTTAGAACAGGGCGTATCTTTAGTTCTGCTGAAGAGTACAGGATGAAAGTTAGACAATAAATAATAAATCTAACAGGCAGATATTGCTCAAAAACTGGTTTTTACTAGCAGAGTGGCACACTTCTCTATCGACCTGATATCAGAAAAAGCAAAGCAGTCTTTTAAAGACACAGACAAAATGTTTCTGGAATACATCTGTTTAAGATCATGGGAGCAGATAATTATATTTGTTATATTTGGAAATAATAAATTTGACCTACATATATGTAGATTATTTAAAAATTCTTTTTTGATAACTTTTATTGCCATGGCGATTTTCCCAAATCCACAGAAATGAGTTCAGATGCTCAATGTTTGTAAATAGCATCCCTCCGATCTCCTATAGAGCAGGTGGAACTGTATTCCAAACCTAGGGCCAGAAACTTGAGAGCCTGTGACAGCCCATGCCACCAGAGTCCAGTCTGTGCCCATCTCTGTTGCCGCTGGTGCAAACATCAAGAGGAGAGGTGGAGGTGGCTGGGTCTCCTCTGCTTTTTTGCTCTCCCATGGGGATAGGAAGTAAAAGTGGGACCAGAAGAAGAGAGAAATAAACAAGTATTCTCCTGTTCCCTTTAGGAGTCTGAAGTGGAGAACAGAGGCCCGGCACCTGCCAGAAGACAGTAGTTTCTGGAAGACATCCAGGAAAGCCCTCATGTTGTGTCTTCAAAGGCAAAGTATCACCTTTTCTGGTCTGCAGGGCTTATTGTTAGCCAACGTGACTCCATGCCTTGCCACCTTCTGGCTGTGTAACTTTGGAAAAGCAACTAAGCCTCACTCTTCTCATTTATAAAATTCAGAATAATTTAAATTTTACCAGTTAGGGCCATGGATTGAATGAATTAAAGCATAATAGAGTGAATAATAAAGGGAAGGTTATCTTACTGTTTGTTCTACAATGGCCAGTGAGTTCCAAAGATAAATTTCCATTTTCACCCTAGAATACAGAAATGCAGACCCTTGGTTTCCTAGCTTAACAATGTTTAGATCTAGTCTTCACTTTGCATTCCATTTTTCAAATTTAGCTGTTGACACTCAAATCAATTAGAAGCAAACCATCAAGATAAAACATATTCTCTCTTCTTCATGTGGCAAAAAAGAACTTTCAGAAGATAGCAGTTTCTGGTGGACATCCAGGAAAGCTCTCATGTTGTGTCTTCAAAGGCAGTATCACCTTTTCTGGTCTGCAGGGCTTATATTTAGCCAATTTGACTCCACTCTTTGTACCACTTCTAGCTGGCAAATAGAGGGCATAATAGAGTGAATGAATTAAAGCATAATAGAGAATGAATTAGAGCATAATAATGAATTACAGCATAATAGAGGCACCATATGTGGTACATAGTAAGGACGCCAGAAAGAGTGGCTAGTATTGGGTTTTCCTTACATAAAATTACAAAGCCTATACTTTATTCCCCAGGTTGGAGAAGATGCTTTTCCATTTAAGCCTGAGATGCAAAGATTCAGCAGTTTACTGGCAATGTTTTGTACATAACATGATGGTTAGTAAGAGAATTCTAGCCTCTATTCAAAATGCTGTACTAGGCTCTGAAAACAAGCTTGGCTAGTTCTTTTTGTTCAAGAATGAATGACATCACTACCACAGTCCTTGAAAACCAAATGAGAGAGTCATGGAGGGTGCTTAGCAGAGTTTCCCCACACATTTTTAGTGAATTTCGTGCAAGCTGACATTGCAACCCCAGGCAAATAAAAAGTTAGGCAACACTTTCCTTAAGTATCTTCTACGGAAAGAACACGGTGCTCTAGTTACAGAACCATGAATGGTTGGGGAAACGGATGTGGTAAAACATCCAAGCTAGGCTGGGCACAGTGGCTCATTCCTGTAATAGCAGCACTTTGGGAAGGCGAGGTGGGTTGATCACCTGAGATCAGGAGTTCAAGACCAGCCTGGCTAACATGGCAAAACCCCATCTCTATTAAAAATACAAAAATTAGCCAGGCATGATAGTGCACACCTGGAGTCCCAGCTATTCGGGAGGTGGAGGCAGGAGAATTGCTTGAACCCTGGAGGCAGAAGCTGCAGTGAGCTGAGATTGTACTATTGCACTCCATCCTGGGTGATTGAGCAAGACTTGAAAAAATAAAAAATACATTCAAAAAAAGAACACGCAGGGCTATATGTAAAGATGGAGCCAGTGTGCATTGAGCCCTGAGCTGGACATCAGAAGAGCCTGGGTCCTTTGCCCCTCCCCTTCCCTTACTAGCTGCATGATCTTGGGCGTGGCAATCAAGGTCTCTAGGCCTATGTGCTCAAGTGTACAATGCAGGGAGTGAATCTGTAGCTCCTTTCTAATTTGTGGTCCCAGTTAAGAAGAAAAAGGAAACATGAAACGAGATGAGATGAGTTCCAGAGTAATACTCGCTGCATCATAAATACTGAGGTGGCTACCCTGGACCAAAGGGGTCATCAGGTTGAAAGTTTGTCTACTTTTCCCAATTTGGTTTGTTTAAATGTTTTAAATCCTTGAACTACACACTTGCCTAAGCTAATAGGAAGGAACTAGTACTGAGTACATTCGTTCACTGGGGCATAAATCTGAGCTGTTGGTGAAGACTGGAAACTCTGGCATGTGAACCTATCAGAAGCCTTAGTAAGGTAACAGCCACGGATCAGTTCATTGCCACAAAGGGCTGCAAAGCCCTGAGACAGCCTGAGTTAGGAAAGAGGCTTTACCTCCCAGGAGAAAGCAAAATTATCTCATGGAAATCCAGGATTTATCACCTGTGAATGATGTTCTGCCTACACATCACTTTGCAAGGAGAATCAATGTCAACATAAGCAGACCCACCTTGAAGGAAAACAAGGCAGGCTGCTGTGCTGAGGAATGGGCTGAACTGGGGTGTGCCTCTCCCATGCCTGCTGCCCAGCAGTCCACCCTAAAGATAAACCAGCCCCAACTGGCTAAGACCTTATTCCTCCATAGCCAACTGGGGGGCAAATGTGCACCCAACTAGACTTTTCCATGGAGGTTTCAGACACCAGTATCTGCAGGAGGCTGTGAGCTGCTCATTTCAGCCCCCTTCAATTCGAGATTCTGGGTGCCCCCAAAGTTCAGCCTATTGGCCTCTCCCAGATCATGGGCACCCACCCCTATTCCCACCTCCGTTGGCAGGGCCTTGGCAAGAGGTCTTTCCATTTCCAAAAACTGGAAAGACCCTGCAGTGAATCATAAGTCACAGTGCTCTCTTGGGATCCCTGTTACAGGAAGTAGAGGGAAAGAGGATGCCTTCTCATCCCCACACTGGTGTCAGCTGTCAGGACTGTGGTTTCTCAGAAACATACTGGGTGACAGCCTTTGCAGACACTCTAAGGTGAGAAAGCTCCCAAAGGGTCAGAGAATACCCATTCCCACCTGTAACAGAAGTCTCCTAACACTGCTATGATTAGGAAGAAATAGTAATCATTAAACCATACATACCATGAGAAAACATGCGGACATGGATTCTACACTTGCTGGGAGTTCTCAGGCCCTGCAGGCTTTCATCATCCTGACCTTTCCAACCTAGAACATCGTCTTTTGCTGGCTAATCTGTGACTGCCCTTCAAGATTCACTGGAGATCAGAAGGCCTCTCCCTGAGCAACTAGCCTGCCTCCCATGGCCCATATACCCCCTGCCCTTGTTACCGCCATCGGCCAGGGCTTTCCCTCAGAGCAGTGTCTGAGTGGCCCCCAAGCTCCTGACTCAGTGTGTAGCAACAAAAGAGCTCAATGAAAGAGTTTAGACAAATCATTAATAATCAAATTATTGGATATTGTCCAAAGTAACATCCTGCTTCTAATTCATGGAAAAGAGCACAAATCGGCCACAGCATGAGAGAGCACCTTGAAGAGTACTCTCAGTCCACAGCAGTTTGAAGCCTCTATAGGAAGAATAGCATTTCCTGAGCAATGGGGTTTCCCAACGTAGAGAGAGGGAACTGATCCTTGAGAGATGCTAGATTCCTCCATAGCCAGCTGGGAGGCAAATGTGCACCCAATTTGTTATTCCCATTGTTATTCCCATTATATTCATTAGGCAACTGAGGCAGCAAAGATTCCTGGCCAGGTGTCATGATGGTGCAGAGTTGCTATGATAGGGCCAGCTTTTCATTCCCCAACCTTGACCTTACTTGGCAAGTGCCTCCGGTCTGCCAGGCACTTTGCAAGGCATGCAAGTGGTGAACAAGACCAACTCAGTCCCTACTGTCATATAGTGGGTGTGCCAGGGACTGACATTAGATTAATAAATGTATCATTAGAGGTTGTCATTAATGTTATAAAGTACAGGACACCTACACATGGTCACAGGGCCTGGTTGGCTGGCATTTATGAAGAACATACTGTATATCAGGGACTGTGCTGTGCTCAGACCTGAGGCAGTTTACCACAGCCCTCACAGTGAGCTGGGAGCGGATGATCCAGATGCTCCCATGGGGAGGTCCTATGGCTTTCATCTTGCCCCTGTCTCTTCCTTGTCAAAAGTAGAGATATCACTTTGCCTACATGCTGTTCATCTTAATGTGAAGATCAATGATCAAGCACTTTCTCTTTTCAAAATAATGGATAAAATTAACATTGAAAAAACTTCTTTTTTTTTTTCTGTAAAAATCTTTTACAGAAAT
Organism: Cebus imitator; assembly: GCF_001604975.1. NCBI lineage: Eukaryota > Metazoa > Chordata > Mammalia > Primates > Cebidae > Cebus > Cebus imitator. Next base: position 328,620 of record NW_016107948.1, on the reverse strand, counting down.
GAGCAGTGTTAAATTGAGTTAAGCTTGGCCTAATGCTACCTCCATACGTATCTTAAGTTTGGCCTAAAGGTTTCTCCGTACAAAGTGGGCTGTAACCTAACTTGATGTGTAATCAGACAGTAACTTACTCTTGGAACAAGTGGGCTGGATCTCAGCTGGATCTCAGCTGAACCGAGGTCAGCCACAGACAACGCCCTGTTCAAACTGAGTTCAAATAAGGCAAACTCCAGCTTTAACCATTGGGCTAGTGCTGTACCTCACTTCCCCTTTCTTCTGCTTTCTGTATTTACTTCCCTTTTTCTGTCTGTAAATGTCCAGCTGTGTGGCAGCTCCTGGAGTCTCACTACCTCTGTCCTGGTTCTAGGGCTGCCAAGTTCATGAACTGTTCTTTGCTCAATTAAACACTGCTAAATTTTATTTGTTTAAAGTTCTTTTAATAGCGGTTATTTCCTTGAGTTCAGATTCATATTTAACAAACAGAACTCATTTCCTCAAATGATCCCAACTCTCATTTGTACACAGACACATACATATAGATATGTACACACACACAAATATTTACACACAAATATATATATATATATATGTACACATACACAGACGTATATATATATATTTGCTATTTTTTCAAAGACAGTAGTGCTGCTACAGGGTAAAACCAGTAGACCAAGATGCATGCTTTCCTTGGGAACACAGCATAGGAAGGTCACCTCTCCTTTCTCCCACCACCTTCCCTGAGGTCAGAGAGTTTCCTTCTCAGAGACCTGAGGGGAGATAGACATTTGGCTTTATATTTCTCTTTCCCTCAAGTCTACCTCACCATGAGGTGGTGTGAGAATTACAAAGAGAATGTGATTGATATTGGGAATGCCCTAAATGTAGCCTTGGTTTTGATGCACTCACTTCCAGGTCAGGGAAAGAGTTTCCTCGTTCTCAAGCTTATGTGACAAAGATGTGGCCTAGAGAAAAGCCCTGCTGGATAGCACAGAGCCTGGCAGGCCTCTGAGGGCCCTTCCCAGGAGGTTTGTGCTCCCAAGGGCCAGAATAAGCTGGCATTGGGATGCAGCTCTGTGATGCACCCTGGAACTGTGGAGCACCAGGAGGGCTGGCCTAGGGGAGTTTGTGCCAATAAAGGCCTGCCTCTTTCCCCAGGTCTGACTTCTCTCCTGCACACCCTCCTCCTATCTGGAAATGCTGGGGACTCAGCACCAGGTTCTGCCTTCACAGGAGAAGACAATGAAGATGCAACTAATGTCTGTGTGGCACCTGATAAAAGAAGCTTGAAGGGCTTCCTCTAAAAAGGAAGCTGCACAGAAGAGGCCCTCTGCAGACCAGCAAGTGTGTGCACGACCATCAGGTCCAAAAAACTCACCCTTTCCCCGGCAAGGGGAAGAGCATGTAGTCATGTGATTCACAGGAGCCTTTCATGCCTACAGCAGCATTTGATCTGCATCACCTTCCAGGGAGGTAAGGACCCTGAGGCTCAGGGTTGGCCAAGCTGCCTGTCATGGCACAGCTAGGTGGTGACGGGCTCAAGGCAACTGGGCATGTTTCAATTCATGGGAATTGAATTGAAATTTTCAATTTCAAATTTTCTCCCTTCTCTATAGTAGGAAGCCCCTGGGTCATGGGAAGGCAGCAATGCCTTTCAAAACTCAAGGCAGAAGGGCACTGCTGCCTTCCCATGACCCAGGGGCTTCCTACTATAGAGAAGGGAGAAAATAATGACTTGAGAGTATCCTTTCCATAGCTATATGGCTTGCTTTCTCTCCCTCCCCTCCTAAACCTGAGAAACTAGTTCACTCTAGGTTGTTAATGACTGAAAAGCCCACCTCACGGCATATTTGTGATTTACAAAAACAATGCCCTAATAAAATGACCAATTTTTACAGTTCTAGGGCTGTAAATGCCGGGCAAGAAATCTGCAGAAGAGGTATTTGAAGACCTCAGTGAGTGGTATCTGACTCTTTCCCCACCCAGAGAGCAAGCTCTTCCATCCAGAGCAGCACTGTCACTGCTTTACCCTGTGTCTGGAGTGCAAGGCACAGTGCTTACCACATGACAGGTATTCCCTAAGGTATCTGATGATAGATGAATGAAGAAGTGGATGGGTGGGTGGGTGGATGGATGGGTGGATGGGTGGGTGGTGGATGGATGGATGGATGGATGGGTGGATGGATGGGTAGGTGAATGGGTGGATAGATGGGTGAGTGGATGGATGGATGGGTGGATGGGTGGGTGGATGGGTGGGTGGATGGATGGATGGATGGATGGATGGATGGGTGGATTGGTGGATGGACGGACTACCCCCAAACCACTTCCCCAGTAAATGAGTCATTCATTCACTTACTCCTCCAGTTATGTCTACTAAGAACCAAGCCTGCACCAGGCAATAAACCATGCACTAGAGATATTGCTGTGAACTAGACAGAGTTTAGAATCTAACAGGGGAGTCGGTCATTAAACAAACGGAGCAGATAGTTATTTAGTTATAGTTGGGACTAGGTGTGCTAGTAAGGTCAATGTCTTCAATTGTATGCTCTGATCATTTAGGTATCCAGCTGCTAATCTGTAATCTAATTTTGAATCTGGCCATTATACTTACCAAATTCACATTTTTTAAATACACTTTGGTATTGTTTAAACATAACCTTTATGTTTTTATTTTCAACCCAAAAGAGTAATGCTTAAGGTGCATGAAGGAAAACCAAGGCACGTATATCAAAACTCTAGAGAATAAGGTTTCAATTCCACTAAACTATTTCCATCAGCCTGTTCAATGATTAGGATTTTAAAGCCCAAAATAGCTTCTACAGCAATATTACAATTATATAAAAATTACATGCATAGAAACATTAAAAGGAAATCACAAAAACATAAACAGTAGGTATTTATTAAGTGATATGATTATGGAAATTGTTTTTACTATTGCCATTTTTTAAGTCTTTTATTTAATGGATGATTATTACTTTGTAATAAAATGAATTTTTAAAAGACTATTTAAATGTGTGATAGATGATCTAATTAGAATTACTCATATTGCAAAGTCTACAGTATATTACACTTAGTGGATTTTCACTATGTCTTCCTTTCCTCTCCCCACTATGTCTTTCTTGAATAGAGGAATAGATGAATGAATTTTGAATTCCAATAAGACCAACATATGGACATTTTTGTGTTAAAGTGTTGCACTTAGATTTCCCAAACAGTGATCAAAGTCGAGACCTTTGGGCTTCCTCAAAAAAGACTTACAAAAAGTCTTTGATTTAGTTGTCTTATTCAGTTCTTAATTATTTTTGCTTGTGAATATGAGTTTTTAATATAATAAATGTATTGAATTAAAGAAAATGTTCAAACTCATTCTGAAATTCATTACTTCTCTAATCCCTACTATTTAAAAATTATGTCTCCTATTGAGGGCAACCTCCTGCAGGCTTCTCAAGAAATCTCATTTGTTATCAACAAATATTTGGATCCCATCAGATCATTTGTTTTTCACTTGTAATTGTATTTTCTTTGGAGTCCTTCTGTGATCTGTTTATGACTAATAAGTTAGAAACAATTAGTTAAAATTCATCCAATCATAGGAATTTACATTTGGAGGGGTCACTAATGGTTATTTAGTCTAGCATTTCTCCCAAGCAAGAATTCCTTCTACAGCCTTGGTCAGTAGTCTTTGGTGTTTCTGTGAATACCTCAGATGCTGGAAATCTCACTGCCTCCCATGGGAGCCCGGTTTGTTTTTTAAATATGCTCATCTTTATGTCCATCAAAGATGAAAGTTTTATTTTGTTTACATATACAGTTCTAATCCCAGCACAGAGCTCAGCACAACAAAAATCTTCAGTAAATGTTCATTGCCTGAACAAGTGGAGGTTTGAATCCACTCATTCATACAGTGTATTTATTGAATGTCTACTATGTTGTGGGTATTTATCTGAAGAACTGGGGATACAGCAGTGGACAGGAAAGACATGGTTCCTGGCCCACGAGGTGTTTTCATTCTGGCAGGAATGAACAATCTACCCATATTTCCCTTTCCTATTGAAATCTTAGGCAGTGGGCAGATGGGAACAGCCACTATTAGGACAGGTTGAGCAGTAAGTAGCAGTTTCTTACACATTCTTAGAGATTACTTGGGAACCTCCAGGGAAGACTAGACCTCCTGTCAGGCTGGGCTGGTGGGCGTTCAAAGTCAGTATTATTTCAATATTAAAGAAATGTAACCTTATTTTATAAGGTCATATAAAGCTGATGGAGCAGGATATTCAATAGAAAGAGAGAGAAGATGAAGCTATATTAACATACACTAGGGGCCGGGTGCGGTGGCTCACGCCTGTAATCCCAGCACTTTGGGAGGCCGAGGCGGGTGGATCACGAGGTCAAGAGATGGAGACCATCCTGGTCAAAATGGTGAAACCCCGTCTCTACTAAAAATACAAAAAATTAGCTGGGCGTGGTGGCGCGTGCCTGTAATCCCAGCTACTCAGGAGGCTGAGGCAGGAGAATTGCCTGAACCCAGGAGGCGGAGGTTGCGGTGAGCCGAGATGGCGCCATTGCACTCCAGCCTGGGTAACAAGAGCGAAACTCTGACTCAAAAAAAAAAAAAAAAAAAAAAACATACACCATACTTTCTACTTATTGATACATATATATGTATATATACGCACATTTTTCTTATTCAAACACATACACCCTCACATAAAAATAGAAAGATATTCACCTAATTTTTAAAATAATTATCTCCAGGTAGTGGGATTATAAATTTATTCTTTTAGTTTTTCTATATTTGACACATTTTCTTCAACAAACAAATATTGCTTAAGCAAAACAATTGTATTTAAAACACAATTGTTTGTAATCCCAGCACTTTGGGAGGCCAAGGTGGGTGGATCACCTGAGGTCAGGAGTTTGAGACCAACCTGGCAAACATGGCGAAACCCCATCTCTGCTAAAAATATAAACATTAGTTGGCCATGGTGGCGGGTACCTGTAATCCCAGCTACTCAGGAGGCTGAAGCAGGATAATCACTTGAACCCAGGAGGCAGAGGTTGCAGTGAGCTGAGATTGCGCCACTGCACTCCAGCCTGGCAGACAAGAGCAAGACCGCATGTCAAAAACATACACATACACACACACACACACACACACACACACACACACCCCACACAGAGAGAGAGAGAGAGCAGGACTGCAGGTCTGGCTAAGGTCACATTGCCAATGCCTCAGTGCTTTGTTCCTGTTGTATGGGGGAAACCCCGCAAGTGCTATGGCAAGGTCTGAAATCTCAGCCTGTTCCCATGTAAATATTGATTTAGAAAAGAATTAGAAATGTGGGCACATAGTTATTTCTTTATATAATCATATACAATCTTCCAGTTACTCATGTATAATCATAAAGATATATACTCAGTATGGAACTGAGGTGACATTGTGAACAAAGTGACCCTAAGGCAAGATGCTCTAAACCCTCTGTCACGCCCACATAAGGGCTGCTGGAGGGTGTCTCCCCTGTGCGGCAGCGCCAGTGCTGTGAAAGCACCCGCTGTTTAGCCAGCTAGGGAAGGAGACATCCAAAATGGCTGAGACATCTCCTTCCTGGGGAAGTTAGGAGAAATCTCCACTTCTCCAAGCTCTTGTGGCAAGGCCTGACGACTGTCAGGGTACCCTGCAGATATCCGGGGGCTTAACTCTATGTGATGCTGTGCTTCAGTGGTCACGTTCCATGTCTACTCTCACGCCCTGCTCCTGCACCTGGTTTCTCTTTTTCTCAGAAGCTGTCCTTGACATTTCTAAGAAGTATGCGAAGAGCGCTGACACATTAGGTTTTCTCCTCACCTTGGCTACTTGAAAATCTTGGGCCCCCTATCTTCAAGACATGTGATTTACCTGACCCTATCACTGACCACAATTACCTCACCCTACCTTCCCTGCCCACTGCTTTGTACTCAATAAAGAGCATCCAGGCACTCGGTGCCACTGTAGGTCTCTGCGGTTTGGTTGGCAGTGGACCCCCAAGGCCAAACTCTCTTTTCTCTATTTCTGTGTCTGTGTCTTTCATTTCTACAGTTTCTCGTCTCTGCACCAGCAGGGAGGGGCTCAGAATCCTGTAGGGCTGGACCCTATATTCTATGAATGTCTTCTCCCTCCTCTCTCCCTTTCATCATCTTCCTCGCCCTGTAAATAATCTCAGCTCAAGCATCATCTGCACTAGAAAGCTTTCCTGATGCCCACCTTCCCCAGGGGCTCTATACCCCCCTTTCTTTGTGCACTCACTAAACTGGGTAGACACATTTATGATGGTGCCTTATAGCCGTGCATGGCCTGCTTGCCTGCTTGTGCGTGCCTGCAGGCCTGGCTCTGTGCCGCTGATCTCAGAACCCCAGCCCAGTATGGTGCCTCACCCTCAGTAGGGAATTGGGAGGTGAGGGATGAATCCTTGAGTCTCTCCTAGGTCACTGACACGGCTGCTCACTGGTTTCTCCTCTCCAGCTGAGATCACATTGCCCTCCTTACAAACTCCTGATGGCTCCTCACTGCCCACTGAAGAAAATGCAACACCTTGGGGCACCCGAGAGCCTCCACAATATGATACCAGCTCACCGTTTTAGCCTCATCTCTCCTTGTATCCTTTCCCAGGAACACTTGTCCAGCCCTAAACAGGCCAGGCTCCCCCAACTTTGCCCCTGCTATTCTTTTAAACTAAAATTCTTTTCTCCATCTCTACCTAAGGAGTGTCTACAAAATAATTTCTATTCATCCTTACACTAGCTCAAAAGCCAATGATGCTCTGATGTGCTCATCAAAATCTCTGTTGGGAGTATCTGCTATCTCATATGCCCTAGGGTTCCTGTCTGTCCCTGCAGCCACGCAATGGAAGCTCCATGAAGGCAGAGGTCGTGCCTTACAACTTAATTTGGGAGGCCCTTACGGAGGGGCTGTTGATTTAAAATGATTTGGAAAAGAAAAAGTCCATGTTCTCTTCCAAATGAAGGGCTATTCAAGTTACTGTGAATGGTTTTAATACAGAAAATGAGAGAAACAGGATCCAAAAAAAATGGAGTGAAATGGGATAGGTTACCAATCGAGCAAAGAATGAAACCATAAAAGTAGAATTTGCTTTAAGATAAACATTGAGGCATTGAATATCTGAGATTTCTGTTTCCTTGTTTTATGAGCACAGGATTGTAGGAGAGTCAGCGAACACCTTTAAGCTTTTATGTGGGCTCTTTGGCTAGAACTAGAAACCAAATGGACACCAAGCAGATTAGCAAGGTAAAAGCATACTAATTGTATTAGTTTTAATGAACACAGGTGTCATGCCAGAACTCTATTGACTGCAAGAGGAATGGCACAATGTTTGAGAGCCCAAATAAGAGACCCATAGCCAGCAAACAAGACACAGGGTTTTATTAGGGAGAACTTACACACATGGATGGTCCAGTGGTGGAAAGCTGAACAGGAAACCACAACTGCTTGAAAAAAGCATGTCGTTTATACTGCACCTTCCCTTAGCACCCTCCCTCCCTCAGCCTCCATGCGGCAACCCTTATTTCTTAAGTCATTGCTGGCAGGTGCATCTGCCATATAGGGTCATTCTCAGGGTGTGATTAAGTTAGAGCTGTCAGATGCAACTACCATGCACAGGAGATCTTCACAAGAGAATGAAATCCAAAGAAGTGGCCAAAGCAAGATGCCTTATACTTTTTAGACAAAGAACAATGAATTTGAGAAGAAATGACAGGATAAAGGGGATCTGGTTGGGCCGGAGATTTTAAGGGAGTCATACGAGCTATATGGGCGGATGTAAAACTAGTGGACAAGAAGGGTTACTTTGGTAAATATTTATTTAGGTCCACTGCAGCCCTGATTTCCCAGTCTCTGGTAATGAGGACTATTTTATTACTCTAGTACAGGGAGTCCCCTCTCCAAGAGGAAGCTCTGTGGCTTGCTACATGCAGGGGGAGACAGGACAACTGGCCCTTTCTGAAACTACAATTTCTTCAATGTTTATAACTCAAAATAATCAATATACGAATTTGGCATATTTTGAGATTGCACATCTTTCACTCCTTCAGAATTCAAAGTCACAGGTGTTGGTTCTGTCCTTGATATTGGCTCGGATAAGCTTGGTGATCGTCAGCAAACGCTTCTGATCTTTAATATCCTCCTCCTTAAAATGAATACAAGAATCAGTAGAAACAATAGCTACCAAAGAGCTGTAAAAAGTTGAGTTCGTAGGGGCTCTAGAAATTAAGGCATTTGTGAATGTGGTGTAATTTTTTTTAACAAATAAATATTAATTGAGCTTCAGTTATGTGCCAGGTGCTAGAGGCAGTGAGCTAGGAGAAACCAGACAAATATCTTTAGCGGCATCTACTTGCTTCCTTCCTTGGAATTTGTTTCTGCCCTTCAGTGACATCAGTGCATAATGCCTGGTGCCCTGTCTTGTCTGCGATAGGGAAAGAGAGAAAGGAGCCCACATAGCTCCCCACATATTCCCTGTGCCCAACCCTGGCAAGCCCTTCACTGTACAAACACAGAGGGAAGGCGGAGGAAGGAGAGATCATGGGCTATTAATGCTCTGGGAAGAATGCAAACCAGTCTGTTCATACCACCAGTCATAGTGAGCTGTGACCATGATCACAATGCTCGCTTGACATTAGAATCAGTGTATTTGTAAGTAGATCAGGAGCTTCTCCCATAGTTACAGCCTTTTGATCTTTCTTACCCATCAGAAGGAAAGGCAAGACACCATCAAGTGAGGCGCCTGGGCCAAAGGTACTATGATGCAGTCCAGTGCCTGAGGAATAAAACCGCCTCCACCCTAAATGCTGCACTCAGATGGGAATGGAGGGGGTACTTGGACATTGCTAGAATCATTCATTCAATCACGCATTCAAAAAATTCCTTCAAAACAGTGCAGCTTAGTGGTTAAAACACTGACCTTTTTGCTGCATAAACCTGGGTTCAAAACTTAGCTCCACCCTTTATAAGATATGGGACCTTAAGGAAGTTGCAGAATCTCCCTAAATGTGCCACTTCATCCAAAAACTAGGATAACACTAATAGCTACCCTTAGAACCGTGGGAGGGGTTAAATGTTACGGAGCTCTTAGCACTGTGCCTTGCACCTGCTAAGCATATAATGAATAATAATTGTTATTATAATCATCAGTAGCACTCATATGTTCCAGGCACCATCCTAAATACTAGGACCAAAGAGTTAGGAAAAAAAAAGTTATTCACTCAGGTAGGCAAATAACTCACTATAATACAACACGGTAAGTATTACAACGAGCTAGGAACAAAAATGTGGGAGAAAAGGGTTCGGGGAGAGGGGTGGTGGCTTCCTAGAGGAGACAGTGTTTTCACTGAGTCTTAGAGAATAAGCAGGGATTTCACCAGGAGAAAAAGAGAGAATAAGGTAAGGCATTCCAGGCAGAGAAAATGTCCAAACAAAGGAGGAAGAAAGGAGCAAAGTGAGTGGAGACAGCTGCACACAGTGCATCCTGGTGCTTCCTCCTCTCTAGTACGCTGCAGAGAATCACCTTGTTCTGCGCAGAAAACACGACCTGGGCTGTGCTGGGCTGAGAGAAGAGAAGGAAGTGCCCAGGACTCTGGCACTCTTTTTGCTGCCTGGAATTCACCCTTCAGCCATTCCAGATGCCGATTGCCAGGGGGAAGAGCAGAGTTGCCAAGGTCCCAGCTGAGGGAAATGAGAGGGCACAGCCTCCCCAGAGCTGGCAGGGGAAGCTTCCCTGGGGAAGCGGAGTCAGCTCCGGCGCAGCAATCACTGCAGGAGCGGCCAGGGAGCTGCAGCACGGCCAGCCAGGCCGGCCCGCCAGCCTCCACCACAACAATCGCTATTTACTTTGGATGCCGGCCGTCCTCACAATTCACACACAAGATTTATCACCAGAAAGTAAGTCATACAGGCTGTAGTAATAACAAAGTTCCTTAACACAAGCCTCTGCCCTGTGGCTAGGGCAGGAGGATAGGACAAGAGGAATGTCATCCAGTTATGGAGAACATCTATCACACCTTTTATGTTTAGAGAACATTTACGTTCCCTAGAAATGTTAGGGACTCTTTTTCTGTGTCTTCAGCAACTTCGGTATCTCATCACTACAACAGGGTAATAGGCTGAAATTTTCAACTGTGTAAATGCTCCCTGTCTTTTCCCTGGCCTCTTAGTTCAATCGGGAAACCAAGTTTTGTGAGTTCTTGTAAAAGGATTCTGGCAAAATGGAAAGCAGACATCAATTCTAGAGCAATGGAAGTCAGGGGCCAAGGCAGGAAGCATGTCTTTAAGGAGCAGTAGGGTAGGAAATGGAGACTCCTAGAAACTGGAGAGAAGGTGGCCAGGTTTTAGAGAGGAACCGCTAAGTGGTTACAGGTTTCCGGAGCTGAGCTTGGCCCTGAGGGGAAGAGGGAATTACCACCCAGCCACCTGTGCCAACAGATAGTTCCTGTCAATTAGAGACAACCTGGGATGGGGAGGACCTCCCTACTGCCTTATACCTAAAACCCTGGGACAAGACAGAGTCCTCAAAACCACTGGGTTGCAATTTCCTGCTAGTCAAGGAAAATGGGGACTCAAAAGAGTATTATTCGTCAGTATAAACAGCCCTCCCACCCCACCTAAGGAGATAAACCCTGCCTTGCCTGAGGAAACTCTGAGGTGGTTGCCTTGCAAGAAGACAACACTGATTCTCAGAACCCACTCTGCCACTCCTCGTGGCTTCTAAATCTATGAGACTCAAGTCCCAGCAGGCTCCAAAAGATGAGGTACAAAGTGTTGTCCATGATGAGGTGCACCACACTCCAAAAGAAGCATATGATTTCTCCAACTTACACAGACAGAGCTCTGGAGAATGTGTGTGTGAACGAACAGTAAGCATGTGTGACAATGGTGAAAGGGACATAAAGTTGGATCAGGTCAAATTTATTGATACGGTCCACTAAGCAGGAAGTCTGCATTTAATGTTGTAACTCGAGGGGCTAGAAAGGGGCCTAACCGTTGGTTTGGTTGGCTGAAACTTGGACCAAATAGTGGTGTATACCAAAGGAAGGTGAAATGGTAGAACTCTCTGTGTATACTGTGGTAGAAGGTACCCACAGGCTTACAGAGATTGGAATGTTAGAGCAAATTTGTCACATAAGCCTTGCTCACATGAGAGGGAAGACCTCCTGCCTCCTTCAATTTCACCTCCTCCCTCCCCACCTTCCAAATGGGAAGGAGGGTGAAGAAGGAAAAAAAAAAATGAAATAAATGAAATAAAATACCAAAGAGCTGGGAAAATGACTCCCTCTTTAGTTCCCAGCATCTCTGCTATCTGTTAACCTTGAAAGAGCTGCAAATGAATGTTATCTCTGCCGGCTGGAGCCCGGCACTGGTTCATGCCCCCACCTCTCCACGGACAAGACTTCCTCCTGAAAACACCTCTGCAAACAAACAGCTTGTTACTTTTGTCTTGTCTCTGTGAGCCCCCTCCCCTGTTGGTCCCTGCTCACACTGCATATGAATTAGCAAACCAATGAAGCCAAAAGATTCTAAGGTTGGACGTCCAGCAAATGGACAATGACAAAGTTCTGCCTCAGTTTCCCCGTTAGCATTGTAAGCCTATAAAAGGGGAAAGAAGCTGCAGCTCGGGGAGTTCAGTAAGTAAGGGTGTAGCCCCCCGCAGCTTCTGGCCTAATAAAAAGCCACTTCCTTTCACAGTTCGGTGTTTGAGAGGTTTGTTCCCTCCCACTCTTGCTTCACTTACACTCCAGAAACATCCAGAGGACACATCTTTCACCCTGACTCTACAGAATAAACTTAATGGATCTGTGGTTGCTCTTTGCTATAGATCAGGAATTACCATGGTAACTGCTACCAGTAAACTGCAATCATTAAATGCAAGGGGTAATAATGAAGTCCCAGGGTGGCAGGGGCCAAGTAGTGGCACTTAATTACCAAAGATGTGGATGTGGCTACCACAGTGGACAACAGAGTCAAAGCAGTTGTCAAAATCATGTGTGTTAGGAGCATCGCTCATGTAAACAGACCAGCAGGCAGGCTTTGTGTAAGCAACATGGCTGTTTATTCACCCGGGTGTGGGCGGGCTGAGTCCAAAACAAGAGTCAGTGGAGGGCAGTGGAATAGGAGTTGGTTTTATAGCTTGGGGCAAGTGGTCAGTTAAAGGTGGTAATCTATTTTGGGGAGGGGAAGGGTGCCATGGGATGCACAGCCAAAAGGGTAGGGGTCATCTATTACAAACAGGCATGATCATAAGGGTGGGGTTATTGGTTGCAAGCAGAGGGGATGGTGCGGTAAATTACATAGTTACAGGGGTGGGGGTCCTGGAAACCCAGTGTCCAGGGGGGATATTCCACAAGGTTGAGCAGGAACAATGGTTGCAGGTTGCAGGGGGGGAGCAATTAGTTGAGGCAGGAACAAGTGGTTTACTTCTTTCTGTGGCCACCTGGTTACTTGTTACTTCAGACTTTCTGGCTCCTGGGGACCATCCAGAGGTGTACCTGTGGGTCACCAAGGCTATAATGGCCAGGCTTGGTCTTGGAGGCCTGACAAAATGACTCAGAGATCAATGGCACTGGCTAGTTGACCAAGGTACCCCTAAAAGTGAAACAGTCAGTCTACTACATTCTGGGTTTTATTTTTAGAGATAAGGTCTCGCTCTGTTGTCCATGCTGGAGTGCAGTGGCATGACAGCCTCAAACTCCTAGACTCAAGGGATCCCCGGCTCAGCCTCCTGAGTAGCTAGGACCACAGGCATGTACTCCCACTGACCAATTTTTTTTTTTAGAGAGATAAGGTCTTGGTATGTTGCTCAGGGTGGTCTTGAACTTCTGGCCTCAAGCAGTCTTCCTGCCTCAACATCCCAAAACGCTAGGATTACAGGTGTGAGCAACATGGCTGGCCTGGTGATATAGTTTGGATGAACCCAAATCTCATGTCAAAATGTAATCCCCAAGGTTGGAGGTGGGGCCTGGTGGGAGGTGACTGGATCATGGCAGGAGGATTTCTCATGAATAATTTAGTGTCGTCTCCTTGGTACTGTCCTCACAATAGCGAGTGAATTCTCATGAGACTTGTTCGTTTAAAAGTGTATGTTGGCTTTGTAGATGCCACTGCCGCTGGGAGTCCTGTACCATCAGCCTCAGTCAATCCACCATGTTCCTGGCCGTTGATGGCAAGCCCTTGGGCCACAACTCCTCCGAGCTGTTTGCAGACAAGTTTCCAAAGACAGCAGAAAATTTTCGTGCTCTGAACACAATAGAGAAAGGATTTGGTTATAAGGGTTTGTGCTTTCACAGAATTATTCCAGGGCTTATGTGTCAGAGTGGTGACTTCACACGCCATAATGGCACTGATGGCAGGTCCATCTACGGAGAGAAATTTGATTATGAGAATTTCTTCCTGAAGCATACAGGTCCTGGCATCTTGTCTATGGCAAATGCTGGACCCAACACCAACGGTTCCAAGTTTTTCATCTGCACTGCCGAGACTGAGTGGTTGGATGGCAAGCATGTGGTCTTGGGCAAGGTGAAAGAAGGCATGAATATTGTGGAGGCCATGGAGCGCTCTGGGTCCAGGAATGGCAAGACCAGCAAGAAGATCACCATTGCTGACCGTGGACAACTCTAATAAGGTTGACTTGTGTTTTATCTTAACCACTAGATTATTCCTTCCGTAGCTCAGGAGAGCACCCCTCCACCCCATTTGCTTGTAGTATCCTAGAATCTTTGTGCTCTCACTGCAGTTCCCTTTGGGTTCCGTGTTTTCCTTGTTCCCTTCTATGCCTAGCTAGACTGCAGAGTTAAGTTTATGATTATGAAATAAAAACTAAATAACAACAACAAAAAGTATGTGTCACCTCTGCCTGTCCCTTGCTTCTGCTTTCACCGTCTTAAATGCCTGCTCCCAGCTCCCTAAGGCCTCCCCAGAAGCAGATGGCGCCATGCTTCCTGTACAGCCTGCAGAATTGTGAGCCAATTAAACCTCTTCTCTTTATAAATTACCCAGTCTCATGTATTGCTTTATAGCAATGCAAAAACAGGCTAATACACCCAGTCTACTACATTCTTATTTGTTCTATTTAAGCAGAAGAGTTCCAGGCAATATGAACTTAGTCTAATTTGGATCATAAAAACAGACAGTCGTAGTTCCTGCAATCGATTCCTAGACTTGAGCCAGTTTACAATCCCAAATCCCTTGAAAGAAGGGGAGGTTTGAGCTCCTTGAAGAAGTACCCCATCACACTGCCGAAAGATTATACTGTTCATCTTTCTCTTAGCCTTCTCCAAAGGACCTATGGCCTTTTGCCAGGGTGACTGTGCATTAGGGAATGTAAAATAATCAGACTTTTAGGTGACTGTTGGACACTGGCTAACTGGATTACTGACATCAATCTTAGGAGACCCAAACCATCACTGTGGTCTAACAGAGTAGAAACTTTGATTGATTGATTGATTGATTGACATGGTCTCACTCTGGTTGCCCAGGCCAGAGTGCAATGGCATATTTCAGCTCACTGCAGCCTTGACGTCCCCTGGCTCAGGTAATTTTCCCACCACAGCATCCCGAGTAGCTGGGACTACAGGCTCATGCCACCACACCCAACTAATTTTTTTTGTATTTTTAGTAGAGACCAGGTTTTGCCATGTTGCCCAGGCTGGTCTTGAACTCCTAGGCTCAAGAAATTTACCCCCTTCACCCTCCCAAAGTGCTGGGATTACAGGCATGAGCCACTGTGCCCAGCCTAGAGTGGGAACTTAAAAAACTCAGGTAATCAGTGAAGTTTTAGCTCAAATGACAGTGGGTCCACTGGGTCTCCAAACCCATTCAATGGTCATTTCTCTGATTTCAGAGTAAATAATTGGAATAGACATATTCAGTAACTGGTAGGATCCCCATTCTCTGATTTGTGGAGTGAGGTTCATTATAATAGGAAAGACCACGTGTAAGTCACTAAAATAGTCTCTACCTAGGAAAATAGTAAACCGAAAGCAATACTGAATTCCTGGAGGGATTCTACAGAATGATCCCACTGTCAAGGGTTGGAAGGATACACAGGCAGTGATTCCCACCACATCCTCATTCAACTTGCCTATTTGACCTGTACAGAAGACAGATAGATATTGGAGAATGGCAGTGGATTATGGTAAGCTTAATCAGGTGGTGACTCAAATTTCAGCTGGTCTTTCAGATAAGGTTTCATTGCTTGAGCAAATTAACACATGCCCTATTATGTGGTTTGCAGCTACTGATCTGACAAATGCCTTTTTCTTAATACCTATAAATAAACTACCCAGAATTTATTTGCCTTCAGTTGGCAAAGCCAGCAATACACCTTAAGTGCCTTACCTTGGGGTATAGCAACCCTTCAGACCTATATGTTATACTATAGTCTGCAGAGACTTGATCATCTTTCCTTTCCATAAGACCACTAGTTCATTACATTGATGATGCTGATTCTTCCTAGTGAGCAAAAAGTAGCAATTAGACTTACTGGTAAAATATTTGTGTGTCATATGGTAGGAAATAAATCCAACAAAAATTTAAGGGCCTTCAAACACCCATTTATGATTAAAAAAAAAAAAACTCAGCAAACTAGAAATAGAGAGGAACTTCCTCAAGCTGATAAAGCATATCTGTAAAAAAAGTCTACAATATAATACCCAATGGTGAGAAACTGCAAGCTTTCTCACTAAGGTCAGGTACAAGGCAAGAATGTCTCTTCTCACCACTCCTTTTCAACATTGCACTGGAAGTCCTAACTAATATAGTATGATTTTCTAAGGAAATAAAATGCATAAAGACTGAGAAGAAATAAATAAATCTGTCTTTGTTCACAGATAACCATGTTTGTCTATATAGAAAATCCAAAACAATCAACAAAAATACTCCTGAAATTAATAAGCAATTATAGCAAATTTGCAGTACACAAGGTCAACATACAAAAGTCACTTGCTTTTCTAGGTACCAGCAGTGAATAAGTAAAATTTGAACTTTAAAACACAATATCATCTACATTAGCATCTCCAAAAATGAAATACTTAAGTATCAGGGTTTTTTTAAAATGTACAATATCTATATGAAAGAAACGACAAAATTCTGGTGAAAGAAATCAAAGAAGAACTGAATAAATAGCTATGTCATGTGTATTGACAGAAAGACTCAATATTGTGAAGATGTCAGTTCTTCCCAACTTGACCTATAGATTCAATGCAATCCAAATCAAAATCCCAGCAAGTTATCTTGTGAATATCGACAAATTAATTTTAAAGTTTATATGGAGAGGGAAAAGACCCAGAATAACCAACAAAATATTGAAAGAGAAGAAAAAAGACAGAGGACTTACCCTACCTGACTTCAATACTTACTATAAAGCTATAGTAGTCAAGATAATGTGGCATAGTGAAGGAATGGACAGATAAATGGAATAGAATACAAGGTCCCAGAAATAGACCCACATTAATATAGTCAACTGATTTTTTACAAAGGTGCAAAGGCAATAAACTGAAGAAAAGATAATCTTTCCAACAATGATGCTGGAATGAATGGACATCCATATGCAAAAAAATAAAAATCTAAACACAAAAATTAACTCAAAACAGCTCATAAATCTGAATTTAAAACATGAAACTATAAAATTCCTCTAAAAATAACATATGAGAAAATCTAGATAACCTTGGGTTTGGCAATTACTTTTTAGATATATCAAAGTCATAATCCATGAAAAGAAATTAATAGGCTGGACTTCATTAAAACTAAAAACTCAAAAGACCCTTATTAAAACACAAGCCACACACTTGTCATTTGCAGATATATGGAAGGAATTGGAGATCATGATGTTAAGTGATGTTAAGTGAAATGAGCCACACATAGAAAGGCAAGCATCACATACCTCACTCATGGGGTAGCTGAAAAGGTGGCTCTCACAAAAACAAAGAGTAGAAGGGTAGTTACCAGAGGCTGGGAAGGATAGAGGGGAGGGATGAATGAAGAGAGCTTGCTTAGTGGGTACAAATACAGAGTTAGATAGAGAAAATAAGATCTAATGTTCAATAGAACAGTAGGGTGAATACAGTTAGCAATAATCTATTGTATATTTCAAAATAGCTAGAAGAGAATAAATTGAATGTTCCTAGCATCAAGAAAAGATAAATGGTAAAGGTAAAAGATATCCCAGTTATCCTGATTTATCTGTACACGGTATATGTAATATCTGAGATATCCAAATATCTCATATGCCCCCAAAATAGATACATCTAAAAAAGACAACTCTGGCCAGGCACAGTGGTTCACACCTGTAATCCCAACACTTTAGGGGGTCGAGGTGGCCCGATCACCTGAGTTCAAGAGTTCGAGACCAGCCTGGCCAACATGGTGAAACCCTGACTCTACTAAAAATATAAAAATTAGCCGGGCATGGAGGCACGCGCTTGTAGTCCCAGCTACTTGGGAGGCTGAGGCATGAGAATCACTTGAACCCGGGAGGTGGAGGCTGCAGTGAGCCAAAATTGCCCCGCCACTGCACTCCAGCCTGGGCAACAGAGTGAGACTCTGTTCTAAAAAAAAAAAAAAAAAAGGACAACTCAGTTTTTTAAATGGGCAAATAACGTAAATAGATATTTTATCAAAAAAGAAACACACATGATTAATAAGCACACAAAGGGATTCCCAACATTAGTAGTCATTAGGGAAATGCAAATTAATACCCCATCCACTAGAATGACTGTAATAGGAAAGACTGACCTTACTAAGTCATAGATTGTTGGTGGGAAAATAAAATGGTACAGCAATGTTGGGAAACATTTTTGCAGTTTCTCAACATGTTAAATATACGCTTACTACATGACCCAGCAATTTCCCTTCTAGGTATCCAGTCATGAGAAATGAAAACATATGTCCACAGAAAAACTTATATGCACATGTTCATAGCAGCAAGATTCATAATAATCCAAAACTAGAAACAATTTAAATGTCCATTCACTAATGAATGGATCAACATATTGTTGGTTACCTATAATGGAACAAACTGCCATAATTACAATCCAGTTTTAGAGCACTTCTATCACCTCCAAAAGGTTCCTCTGTGCCTGTTTGCTAATAATATGTGCAACAGCATGGGTAAAACTCAAAATATTAAGTGAAAGATGCCAGACACAAAATATAATATATTGTTTGACTCCAGTTACATAAAACTTCTAGAAAAGGCAAAAACGTGAAGACAGGAAACACATCAGTGGGTTGCCTGGGTCTGAGGGTGGGAGGTGGGATTGACTTCAAACGGGCACAGAGGAACCTTTTGGAGGTGATGGAAGTGCTCTAAAACTGGATTGTAGTTATGGCAGCAAATCTGGACTTTTACTAAAAATCAGGGATGCAGTTATAATGGATGAGTTGTTCAGAATATATATATATGTGTGTGTGTGTGTGTGTGTGTGTGTGTGTGGCCATTACTTTTAATGACAAAACCACAATTACTTTTGCACCAACCTAATAAATTAAACCCCAATAAAGTTATTTTTTTAAAGACAGAGCTAACTCTTGTATACTTGAGTCTGTAGATTTCAATTCATACTGATTTCATGAGCTTTAATTTTGCCCAAGCATAAATCATCCTTGATAATATGAGAATCAATTTCGACAAAAGCTTTCCACTTGCCTGCCTCAATTTATAATTTATTTTGAAAGCACAGAAGTTTCTGTTGCATGCCTCTGATTCCCTCTCCTTCAAAACCTTTGCTGTCTTATGATTATCTCACCCGGGAAGGGCTCAGTTATTGGGTCAGAACAAAAGAATCCACAGTAATCATGAGATACAGGTCCTATTCGGTCTTGTATGTACCATCTTCCAAATCTATAGCAATAATTACTTGGAGCCAAGACTACTGAATTTTAAAGACTGAGAAATTCATCACAAGACTTCTAATTTCTAATTAGTTCTTACTTTTATTAATTCAGAGATGAAATTATATTTATTGCAAAGCTACTGTCTGGAGCCTGTTCTGTGACCCTTGCAGATCCAGAGCCACCCGAGGTCTGGGTTCTAGAATCTCAAAATCCTAGGTAAAACTAACGGGTTATTTCATGGCCCATTTGGCCACACTGCAAATCTTTCTTTCTTCATAGTTGGAAAGTTCTGTGGGCGGTTTAAAAGATATTTTTTAATTTTCACAAAACATATAACCGAAATCAAATCATGTTTATGATCTCTTTCTAATCTATAAATTTCGACTTATTTGAATCACTGATGAAATTACCACCCCAAATAGTACAGCTGGGTGAAATCTGAACCAAACTATACCTGCCAGTTTGTGCGATGAAATTCAGAGCAAAACACATGCACAATTCTGGCAAGTGTTAGTTGCTCAAATCTACTAGCAGCAGACCCATGATTCTATTTACAAATGGCAGGTTATACATGAAATGTAACTTTTATTGTCAAGATAATTCTCTCTCCAAGGGAAATAATGATAGTTATATCTTTAAAACTTGCTTTCCTTTTCTTTTTGTTTGAGGTCGCTTAGTTCTTCCCAGCTACTGTCAGCACTGCTTCCCTCCAAAGGAGAGTATCTGATGCAGGGCTTTTATAGAGATGTTATTTTGGGGAAAACTTATCTGAGATTCTGAATGGCAGAAAAAAATGTCTCCCAGAAGAAACTTATCAGATCCAGCAAAGTAAATGTCATGAAATGACAGAATCTCAGAGTTGAAGACCACCCACCTAACCCAGGAGTCATCTCTACGATACCCCTCATGTTCATCTATATAATTCTAGGAAACCGTGACTCTCTGAGCCCAGAATTCTACATTTAAGTCACTTTTTCTATTATTATTTTTTTTTAGCCATTTCAATACTTCAGACAGTAGGGAATCAATTCTGGCTTTTTAAAGTTAGATGGCTAAACTTCTAAACCTGGGGAAAAGTATACCAAAAATAAGAAATAAATCATTAATTCAAGCACCTGAGAGAAACCAGCCAATTCCCTCTCCCTAGGATCATTCCATTGACCATTCAGCTGTCATTTCATTTCATGGCCTTCACAGAAAGTGCACGGAGGCCACTTCCCACCTGCAAGAGGACAGATGAGTATGCAGCAATCTGCAGTTTCTGTTCCTAGTTCACTGTTTTTATTTTCATAAGACCATATAGATGCTTCCTCTACCCAATGTGATACAGTTAAATTGTGAATCATTATACAGGAACCAAAAGGAATTCCCAAAGCTCTATACATATATCCTTTGGGTTTTTTAATTGAATGAGGTTTCTTGTAACACATACATATTGTGTAATAATAACAATTCATAAGGCTTCCAAACAAGGACTTAGAGTGATTATCTATTGTAAGTATCATCGTGCCAAACGGTTATTACTCACAGGGCTGAGGGTGGCTTGCATTCTCTCTAAAAATAGATCTTTCCATGAAACACATAATATGTTGTTGCTATTCGAGGTTAAAAACTACAAAAGAAGATATTTTTATCCTCTAGGCAGTTAACTTTTCATTCCAAATAGAACCAACCAAATTGTTTACCAAAGGAAAAATAAGAGGATCCCAGACATTGGAAATTCGCTGTTTCTTTTTCTACAGTTTACATTTCTGAAATGCCTTTCCTTATTACATAAAATCATATCCTCTAACCAGTAATGTCCAATAATGAATATCCCCAGTTTGGAGGCAGTTAACAGTAAATTCAAGCTTCAACAACAAAAGAAAAACAAACAAAAAGAGAGGGAGATCAATCAAAGAATAAACAGACCATTCTAACACATCTTTTTCTACCATTTCTGTCCCAGGCTCCACATTAAAAAGCAGTGAAGTGTTGCAAAAGAGCCTGATCTGTAATTAAAAAGGGCTGACTGCAAAGATCTGTGTGGGAACACTGGCTTCATCGCTTACTACTGATGTGACCTTGAGCAAGATCCTTAACTAGAGGTTCCATTTGCTCCTCTGTAAAGTGTGGATGACGGTATCTCTATTGTGGCGTAGTAGGACTAAATGAGATACATGAGTAAAGAGCTCAGCACACTGCCTGGCACACAGCAATTAGCAAGTAGGATCCTTGCTCTCAGACTTGTGCAGGATTTTGAGGAAGGAATGGCTGAAAACTGTCAGGGAAAAAAGAAAAGAAAGAAGTGAATGACATAAACAACTGAAGGAGGCAGTTCGCCAGGTGGCCTGTCCAGATATTGGGACCCTTTGTACTGATGCATTTGATACCACATCTTTGCATCTTGGTGGCCCCAAAATCATACACCAATTATTTTTCCACCTAATATATTTGTAAGATAGCTACTCATAAACTCCCAGTTTTTAGAGGCCAAAAAAATGGTTCATTTTAGTTGAACCATTTTTTAGTTCAACTAAAATGTTGAAGGCCCCAAAGGCAAAGCCAGGCAGGAAGTCCACTGCTTTCTGTTGACATTCTGCTGCTGGATCCATCAGCACCAGCAGTGGGTCTAACTGTCAGTTTCTTTATTTTTTTATTTATTTTTTCTTTTGAGACGGAGCCTCACTCTGTCACCCACGCTGGAGTTCAGTGGTGCAATCTCGGCTCACTGCAACCTCTGCCTCCCAGGTTCAAGCGATTCTCCTGCCTCAGCCTCCCAAGTAGCTGGGATTACAGCCGTCTGCCACCACGCCCAGCCAATTATTTTTTATTTTTAGTAGAGACAGGGTTTCATCATGTTGGCCGGGCTGGTCTCAAACTCCTGACCTCATGATCCACCCTCCTCGGCCTCCCAAAGTGCTGGGATTACAGGCGTGAGCCACCGCACCTGGCCTTCTATCTCTTTTTCTAAGTAGTAACATCTGAATTTGCTAAATGACACTGACTTTAGTAGACCTACCTACCTACAAGTTTCCCTCCCATCCAGTTCCATGATGCATGGATGACCCTAAAAGACAATTTCCCTAGTGACTGTAGCCCATTCCTAGCATAATTACTTACTATGAATGAAAAGAAACCCAAGAAGAAAGCCAGCAAGCCATTGAGAACAATTGCAAAGTACATGGTTTTTAAACCTTAAAGACGGGTTATTGAGATCATTAATCCAAAAGTTTGAGAACCACCATCCTGAATGCTTGACATATCTTAGAAGCCCTGCAGTTCTGAATTACCAGACAGTCCAGAACTGAAGGGGGTTTCTCACAGAGCTTCCTGAAGGATGCTAATTGTCAACCTAAAGCCCAAGAGATGGCACTTTCTCCTTAATCCCACCCCCATTAAAAGCAGCCTGGGAGCTGCTGTGCAGTCATTATCCTTCCTGAAACATACATAAGAGAAGGGGAGAGAAGAAAGGGGAAATGAATGAGGGCAGTGGAGGTGAAGGGAAAGGGCCAGAAGGGAATTCCACCATCCTGAGTCTAAAAAGTTGAATGAAGGAAAGACATGTTATGCTTCAGGCAAGGAGGGTTGTTTGCCTCAATTCCATATTAGCCTGATGCCTCTCAGGCAATGTCCTACGGGGTGCCCACAGCTGGGATAATCCCTCCGTTCTCTTTGACAGAGGCTGCAACATTCCCATTTCCGGGCAAGATCCACAACGTCATACTCACTAGGACTGTAACTGAGAAATCCCCAACATTGCATTCCTATTCCTTGGGGAAACAGTGCCTTTGTGATCAGTTTTCAGGTGGCAAATAGCATATTTTTCTCTTTCTTAAATTGGCATGGTTTTAGGCCCAGCACAGTCAGATAAATAAAGACTTGGCTTTTAGTCAATTTTATTTGATGAGAAACTTGAGAACTTCCAAAAGTGAAATTATGGGCATTGATTCAGTGTCTTTAAAAACTGTATATCAAAACACACGTGCACATCTAGCGTGCAAACACCTCGTAAACGTCATGTTTTTTCTACCCGTCTTGGTCTGCTGCCCTGCTTCCTGTCATCGTGAACAGGATGTGACCCAACAGGATGTAGCGCTCCCTTGTTTCTGTTTTCCAGCTCTAAATAACTGATGTCTGAGTTGGATGACTTGATCACTGACCTCTAGTGATCATGGACAACCAGAGGAAAACCCACACTCCCGTAGCCTGAGAGTCAACGCCCGGAAAATGGCTGGACTTTCTATTCTTTCTCTGGGTTCCTGGTAGTCTTCTCTTTCTAAGTAGGTAAACTTGGGTGAACAGCAGGTAAAAGCTGAACAGCTGATCCATCATCTGACTGGATCCATAACTGTTCTCTTGCGTCTCTGGAGAGCTGTGCTGCACTAGCGGGGAGCACCTTACGAGAAGATGACAGGGACCATTAGCTGACTCACAGCCCACCCACCACCCCACCACTCTCCAGTCCCCTTGCCGGGCACCTGGCTTGACCATCTGAGATCTCGGGCTTGTCTAGCTGGATGTGTGGAAAGCCTCTGATCCTGGCCATCGCAGCTGGCTCCTTCTAAAGGGCTGTCATTTATCGAGCGCTTGCCAAGGGCCCGGCCCTGTGCTGGGACTTCACAGACCCAACAGTGTATTATTACTCCATTTTATAGATGAAATAGAAAGATAACTTGCTCAAGGTTAAAGCTTTTTCTACTCTGGCACTCTTCTAAAGGAGCAGTATCAGAGAAACCTGCAGACTTGGGAATTGCCAGTATGACCAATAGCACACTAAAGACAAATGCTGTGGAAAGCCCAGAATGGCCCCCTTTGACTCAGCTGCAGCTCCTCTCAGTCACCTGCCATGCATCAATCTGTCCAGCCCTTTGGGAAGTCATTTACATCTCTCACCTCTGCCAGCCATCCAGATTACACCTGCGATCGACTCACTACTGTGCTGTCTTTGTGTCCCCGCTGCAGCCCTGCGTGCCAGAGGCTGGTCCTCTGAGAGCCACCTGTGAGTGTTCCTCCTGTCCTACAGTCCTCTCCATGCACAACAGAGAAACAAACAAACAGAAGGAGGGACCGGGCACCGTGGCTCATGCCCATAAGCCCAGCACTTTGGGAGGCAGAGGCAGGAGGACCACTTGAGGCCAGGGTCTTTACAAAAAAAAAAAAATTAGCGAGGTGTGGTGGCATGCATCTATAGTTCCAGGAGGCTGAGACAGGAGGATCACTGAAGCCCAAGAGTTTGAGGCTGCAGTGAGTTATAATTATGCCACTTTACTCCAGCCTGGGCAACAGACCAAGCTGAAATCCCCATGGTCAGGACTCAGGCCAGCAGATCACTGCCTCACCCCTAGTCACATTACTGCAGCCTTGTTTGGGCCACCAAATGGTATGTTTCCAGCATCCAAAATATAAAGAAACCTCTATCTTATTGCAAAGCACATTATTGTCCACTGTGCCATAAACAGAGGAAGGAAGATGGGTTTGGGAAGAGGCAGGAGGGCACCAAGAACTCTTGGGAAGACACACTAAATTTGAGGTTTCAGAGGACCATCTAGGTAGAATTCCCAGTACTGCAATTCCCAGCGACTGCAATTCTCTATCTGATGGAACTCTGAAATACCAAATAGCACCTTGGTTCATTATACTATATGAAATACCATATAGTATAATTATATTGGTGAAAATCAAAACCGTCTCCCATAATGTGAATCTCTTTGCCATAATTTACCACTGAATAAGACCCAAATATGCACTAGATTTTAAAAACTGTGATTTACGCAGCTAACAATTCATAAGACAAAATTAGAATCCTCCCCTAACTCCATACTTAACCCTGAAGTAACCTTCAGATGACTATGATGTTTTTAAATTATGCAGTGTTTAAAGGGAAAAAACAGAGTCTATTTGAATTGTTAAGAGAATTTTAGTAATCTATGGTATGTGTTCTCAGCCTTGGCAACGAATTTTGATACCTGAGCCAAATAATCTAAAGATTACTTGGTCCAGAAATTAATTAAAGGATTCTTTTTAAAAATTCTAATATGCACTGAAGGTTGAAAAACAATGAACTCTAGATTACTCTCTCCAAAAATATAATTTTCCAAAATACTCACCAGTCTAGTGATTAGAGAACAATGAAATAATAACTTGTCATTACCTCAGATTGTCAAATAGGCAAATACTAAAAAGAACCCTACTAATCAAGTATTAGCATAGTGTCTTTTCAAACAATGAGTTACTGCCCATTCATGGATCATGAAGTTAACCCCACCATATCCGGTATTTTCAAAAATGTTTTTGAAAAGAAAAGAAAGGAGAAAAGAGAAAAAGTTTATTGTTCCTAGTCAGGAAAATACTAAACTTTATTTCAATTATACATTTGTGTGTGTGTTTAAGTGGGTTGTTATACAAAACGTATTTCTTCCAGTGGGTCAAAGTGCAAAGGATTTGAAAAACAATCTAGAATGCTGAGAAAAGCACCCTCTCCTGGGCTGCTGGTGGGAATGCAATTGGCACAGTTCTTCTTGAGGGCCCTTTGGCAACAGCCTTGAGAAGCTTCACTTTGACCTGGGTGTTTACTCTTCTGAGAATTTACTCTTTTGAAATAACCTCTCAGATGCACATCTGCATGTAAAGATGTACATTTCATTGCTGTCTGTAATAGTGAAAACATAAAAATATCCAACCACATGAATTACAGTTAAATATATCCTCCATGAAACAAAATACAATGCAGCCATTAAGAATAATGAAATGGCCTGATATCTATTGATTTGAAATGATGTTCAGATATATCAGAAGGAAAAGCAGGTTGCAGCAGAAAACATTAGGTGCAGCACAGTCTCATTCTGGGAAATGTGTACTGTGTTTATAATAAATCTAAGCCCTGGAAAAGAGAAGTTAGGCATAAAGGCAAAGCATGACCTCCCGGCTCTCACATCCTGGCTGCACCATCTTGGTCAAAAAACTGAACTTCACAAGACAATCCCTGTACCTACCACAGGAGATTGTTGTGAGAATGAGCTAAGTTAATACAGGTAAAATTTTCCAAGCAGTGTCAAGCATTTGGTAAACACAAAAGAAATATTAGTTCTATCTATGCCAGAAAGAAAATGAGAGATTTCACACCAGAAAACCTTAACAGTGGCCATTCTCTGGGTGCTGGGATTACAAGAGAATTTCATATCTTTCTTTATACATTTTGAATATTTAAATTTTATAATCAGAAAAAGACAAGACAGTATAAAAATTAAAAGTATATACTTTTAGGGTTCTAAAGTGTCTTTATTTTGATAACTTTAGGTAAAAAAAAAAAATACTTAGACAGAATGACAGTAACAACATGTTCTACTTGGATTGTGCTTCCTTCTTTAAAGAAATTTGGTTTGAGGGACTTTTGCCAAATCAGGCAATGAACTCTGCTCTGAAATTTCATTTCACTGATTTTGGAATTCTTTCTGTAACTTCAGAGACTGGTACAAAGATTTTGCTTCCCAATCTCCTCCTGTAAAAGGTTTTCTGCTTTATCTCACTCTTATCAGTCCAGAGTCCACTAACAGAAATCTACATCAAATTGTCCCATTATACAGGTCTCAAAAGTCTCTCTCTGTCTCAATATCGTATCTTAGACAATAACATTTCTCATGAAATGATTACATCATTTCCGAAGAACAGTTCAAACTGAATTAACCTTCGTGTTTATCCGTGAGTTAAAAACAGGAACCTTAAATGGCATTGTGTGTGGGTGGGGAAACTAATTATTAAAGAAAATGGGGAATTACAGAACTGCATGGAAAAAAAGGATTTAGAAATAATCTATTGTTTCTCAGTCCATTATTAACACACTATTATATTTCCTTTCAGTCTAATTCTCATTCATCAGGAATGTATTTCAAGCCATGATGTGAATTGAGAACCTATACACATTCTTTTTATTATCACTGTTTATTTATTATTTTATTCATTTATTGATGCGCAGCCTTGTTCTAACAAGAATTTTATTTATTCATTATTATTGATGTAGCCTTTCTCTTTGTGATACATAGTGAATTCTTGCACAGTGTATCTAACATGTAGTATCTAAGGATACTTCTTTAGGCCACAGAATGTGCTCCACAGAAGTCAACCTTCAGTCACTGTAACCTTACCACGTGCACTGATAACACCAATCCTCCCATAATGAGCCAGTCTCCTTTTGAATTTGATAAACTGCTTGAATATACACTTCTTAGGTAAATTTTAAGAATACTTTGCCAAGCCTTCTACCCCATGGAAGAATCCCAGTGGATTTAGTTTGGAATAGCATTAAGTGTACAAATTAACTTTGGAACAAGTCCTATCTTCACAATGTTTTCCTGTCTTGACATGATGGGCCTTCTGTTTATTCCAGCCTTCTTTTGCATTGCTCTTTAGAATTTGTGCCTTTATTTCTATCATCTGTCACATTTGCTTCCCATTCTGCCCCCACTTTAGTTTCACTTTGTATCTTCCCGTTTCCTTACAGAATGAACATCCACACATAACGCAATTGCATTTTATTTAGGGTAGATGAGAAATCCTAGTTCAGACTTCATTTTATTAAACAGTTAGTTAACAGAAGCATTGCCTAAGAGGCCCGTGCTCTGCCTAGGTCAGCAGAGCTCTCAAAGTCATTTGTTTTATCTGGTTAATAATCACTTGAGAGCCCTGTACGCTCTTTTCAAGTTACTTGGCTCCATCTTCTGGTTTGAATTTTGAGTGCTGGGGGTAAGGACAGTTGAAAGTTGCCAGGGCAGGGCTGAGACTGGGGTGGGGTGAGTTGGGCATCTAGGTCCAGATTTAAGAAAGCTTCTGCTCTCAGGCCCCCTGGTGCTTCGCCCACCTCACCCAGTCCCAACCTGCCCCCGGGAACCGGATGCTGTGAGCCAGCTAGGTCTGGTGAGCAGTAGGCAGAGGGTTGCCACAGTTTCCCCCATAGCTCTGCCCTGGGCCTGCACAGCGGGAGCTGCTGTCACCGTCCACGGGGAGCGCTTGGCCCAGCCTGGCTAATGGGTCCCACTCTTGCTTCTCCAGGCCACTTTTGTGTTTTGGTAGCAAGCGGCATCTACAGGCTAGAACAGATTGACAGCCTGACATCATCTAAATGCTCTTACAGGATCCCCAAAGCCAATTCATTTCCATTTGAGAAGTACTTTGTCTGAATTGTGTTACTGGTCCATGGGTCATGCCCTCCCTCTGGCCTGTGCCACCCTAGCTGCCCTTAACTGTCCAGAACAACCACCAGCCCTGCTCTTGAAGCCTGCCCAGAAAGGCTTCAAGCACAAGAGCTCATTTTTTAAAAATCCAAGAAGAGCTGCATATGAGCAGATGAAAGCAGCTATTATAAAATACATTATTATAAAACCTGTATGGGAGGGGGGGTTTACATAGATGTGACGCTTGATTCTACAGCCTTTCCATGATGTTCAAATGCAGAGAGTAAAATGGTTTTGGTTTCGTGCTATTTACACTTAGTAATGTTCCAGTATCTTTATGAGTTTTTGAAACATTCTTTAGTTTTCTTTTTCTTTTTTTTTTTT
>NW_016107948.1:295307-300084 GCF_001604975.1 Cebus imitator | reverse complement strand
CTAATTTTTTGTATTTTTAGTAGAGACGGGGTTTCACCATGTTGACCAGGATGGTCTCGATCTCTTGACCTCGTGATCCACCCGCCTCGGCCTCCCAAAGTGCTGGGATTACAAGCGTGAGCCACCGCGCCCGGCCTAGTTTTATTTTTCTGAAATTAATAGTAAATCTTCCAAAGACATAGAGGAGGTTTGGGTAAGAGAAATTTAACTGTCTTAGTTAACAAAATGATGGATATTCTCATTAGAAATGGCTCTAAAAACAGAGAATCTAAGATTATTAAATTAAGAATGAGAGATAAAAGGAAAAAGAAAAGAAAAGCAAGGTTGAGGAACAAATAAGACGGAAGAGAACACTGGAGAGCAGAAATGTGGCAGAAGCAGTGAGAGGCCCACACATAATAACAAGACCCCAGGTCATATTAGCCAGGCGTGGTGGCGGGTGCCTGTAGTCCCAGCTACTTGGGAGGCTGAGGCAGGAAAATCACTTGAACCCGGGAGGCAGAGGTTGCAATGAGCCGAGATCACACCACTGCACTCAAGTCCGGGTGACAGAGTAAGACTCCGTCTTAAAAACAAAACAAAACAAAAGACAAAAACAAGACCCAGGACAGATTCGAGGCAGCAGGCAGAGCTGGAACATTCAATGTGGGCAAACGGGCCTGCCCACCACCACCCCACACAAATTGCTTACAGTAATCCTCAAAATTAGCACCTAGTACAATCATTTTCGGTACTAATAATGACTATATGTCCTTGAGAAAGTTGAGGCACACATAGTCCCCCCATTTAAAGCAGCCATACTGATCTATTTCGTTATGATGTTATTTGTCTCTGAAATCACATGTTATCAAAGTAAATAGACATATCAACTCATAAAAGACACTGTGGTCTACACTACTCGTGCTCCAAGTGCTACTGCAAACCCTGTGACAACAGCTGTGCTTCTGGGCAGTGGGCACGAAGTCACATCTGTAAGTGCTGTCAGCGTGGAGCCCTCCCCCATCCTCAGCTGATATCCAGCACTGTGTGTGGTTACCCCACCAAGGCCTTGTTGCCTGCCATTTAATTTGTGTCCTAGAAAACCATCGTGACTGACCAGCGTGCTACACATACAAGGTTTCTGTGAAGGGAGCTCCCACAGTCGCCCCATCAAATTGAATTAGGGTCCAGCGTTAACCCCATGTTAACTTAGTTACCTCCCGACAGGCCTCATTTCCTTTTCTGCTTTCCCTCACTCAGAACAGAAAAAGAGGGCATTGTTGTGAGACAGAGTAGGGATGGGACTTGACCTCTCTCCCCTATGCCCCACCAAGGACCTTTACTGCAAGCTGGTAGGACCCCAATCAGATCATTCAGCCCTTGCACCGTAAGTCTGAGGTACTAGGGGTTAGGGCTTCAACATACGAATTTAGGGGGGACAAAATTCAGCCCATAACAAATA
This sequence comes from Cebus imitator, assembly GCF_001604975.1. Classification (NCBI taxonomy): domain Eukaryota; kingdom Metazoa; phylum Chordata; class Mammalia; order Primates; family Cebidae; genus Cebus; species Cebus imitator. Next base: position 298,643 of record NW_016107948.1, on the reverse strand, counting down.
TGAACTTTTAAAAAGTTAACCTCAGTTATCTAGAGCTCTTGCTCACCAATCTAGAATCTCATTTTCTGACAGCCTCATACAGTGGAGTTGGCACTTCTTCCCTGGCAGTGCTGCCACACAGGACCGGTTTGCGATTGTGGCAGAAGCTCCTGCAAGCTCAACAACACGTGAAAGACCCGCAAGATGGCATGGGTGGGGAGCAGGAAGGACAGAGGAGTCAGAGCGGCCTGATTTTTTGGTTTTCCCACTGTCCAATAAGCAAATTAATATCACCGTATCTGTAGCACTAATCTATAGGAATTCATATTCTAGGTCGGAGTTATGGCTCGTGTTCCTATAAATGATATATACAACTTGTCTAAGATTCTGTGTCCTACCTTTAGAGATCTTAATCTACTCCGGGTGGGCCCAGGATCTGCTTGTTTCGGAAACGCCCCAGGAGATTATGTCTTCGGAGCCACACTGCTAGCGGTGACAAAGCAGTGCCATCTTGGCTGTGTACCAAACAAGGGCCCAATACCCTCAGCTCCCAAGTCAATCAGCTGATGAACTCTGAGTCAAATCAGCTGGCTCATTGAGTCGCACAAGCACATTCTTCTAATTTGCTACAAATTAAAGGAGTCTGTTTCCTATTTCATTGTTAACCTAGGCTTAATTTATATAACACTAGCTATAGGTTATTGAACCTCTAATAACCAAACCAGCACGTTGGTTTGAGGCCAAGTTATAGGGTAGGCAAACAATAACAATTTTCCGAATTAGCCATTGTTATCGCCATTTTAAAAATGAGGAAACGGAGGTTTACAGACAATAAGTAATTTGGGGACTGAAGCAGGAGAATCGCTTGAACCCAGGAGGTGGAGGCTGCAGTGAGTTGAGATTGGCCACTAAACTCCAGCCTGGGAAACAGAGGCGAGATTCTGCCTCCCCCCAAAAAAAGTTTACATTTGTTATGGGCTGAATTAATATTTGTCCCCCTCGAAATTCACATGTTGAATACCTAACCCCTAGTACCTCAGATTTATTGTGCAAGGTCTGGATGGTCTGATTGAGACCCCCACCAGCTTGCAGTAAAGGTACTTGGTGGGGCACAGGGAAGGGCGCGAGCAAGACTCAGTCTCAAAAAAAAAAAAAAAAAAAAAGATCACACAGTTGGCAGCTGTCTGAACCTAGTTTCAAACCCCAAGTCGGCCCAACTACAAAGCTCCAGTGATGTCCAGACAACTAACTAATGCACCATTAATTCTTCAATAAGAACCTGCAGTCAGTACTTTCAGTCCATACAGGATATCAATTTGTTCCAGACGGTGCTAAGATTCTTAGAATATCCTTCATTCTAAGACAATTGTAAGATTTAATGAGGACATCGATTTAATAATAGCTTTGGGGGAGCATTAAACACTACAATATATATGTCAAATATAAGATGCCTCACTATTTGGAAATATTAAATGCAAAAAAATAAGCCATAAAGATGGTCGGCTAGGTGCAGTGGCGCACACCTGTAATCCCAGAGCTTTGGGAGGCCAAAGCAGGAGGACTGCTTGAGCCCCCAAGAGTTCAAGAACAGCCTGGGCAACACAGCGAGACCACTTCTCTACAAAAAATAAGGCTAGGCACGGTGGCTCACACCTGTAATCCCAGCATTTTGGGAGGCCAAGGTGAGTGGATCACCTGAGGTCGGGAGTTCGAGACCAGCCTGACCAACATGGAGAAACCCCATCTCTACTAAAAATACAAAATTAGCTAGGCACTGTGGTGCATGCCTGTAATCCCAGCCACTCAGGCTGAGGCAGGAGAATCACTTGAACCTGGGAGGCGGAGGTTGTGGCGAGCCGAGATCACGCCATTGAACTCCAGACTGGGCAACAAGAGTAAAACCCTGTCTCAAAAATGAATAAATAAATACAAATTTTAAAAATTAAAAAATTAGCCAAGCATGGTGGTGCACGCCTGTAGTCCTAGCTATTCAGGAGGTTGTGGCAGGATTGCTTGAGCCAGAAGTTTAAAGGTACAGTGAGCTATGATCACACCAATGCACTCCAGCTGAGGCAACAGAGCAAGTCTCTGTCTCGAAAATATATATAATAATAATTAATTAAAATAAAGATGAGGGAAGGTACCTTAGCATCAATGAAGAAAAGCACCCCATTTGTCTGGTTTGACAACACAGCCGCTGGCCTGCAGTGCCATCTGCTGTAAGGAAGCAGCAACTACAGTAACTCTCAAAGCAAGGGTTTTCCCGGGGCAAGAGGGCTAGTAACCTCTTCATTGCCCAGGTGGCTGAGTGCCAGTGTCCTAGTCATGGATTTGGAATAAAGGGGAAAATACAAACAAAAGTAAAAGATAAGAGGAAGAAAAATAAAGAAGATGGAAGAGAAAAATAAAAATAAAATAGGGAGGTGCTATCATCATCCCTGTCATTAATTAAGAGACTATCTCTTATTACCTGCCAGGTATTTTGCACATTTTATCTATGACCTATTTTATTAATCTGTCTTACCAGGGGTTTTATTTTTCCAGTCTTTACAAAGAACAAGCTTTTATTTTCATTGATCATCTGTACTATGTTTTTGCTTTCTCTTTCATTCATTTCTGCTAGTGTTTCTTCCCTCTTTCACTCTGGATAATTAGTTTCCATACATAAGCCATGTGCTTTTACATCCTAGAATTTCAGAGCTGGAAGGAGATTGAGAAAAGCCTGGCTCTCATCTCTCATTTTACAAAGAGGCCCAGAAAGAGAGGAAATTTGCTGCAAGACCTACAGCTGGTGCCTGGTTTCCACACATATGAGTAATTGCTCCTCTTCTATTCATATGTTCCCCTCCTCCCTCTTCTTTTCCTCCTCCCTTTCCTTTTCTGCTTTCCCTCACTCAGAACAGAAAAAGACAGCATTGTTGTGAGACAGACTAGGGATGGGACTCCCCTCCCTCCCCCATTCCCCACCAAGGACCTTTACTGCAAGCTGGCGGAGACCCCAGTCAGACCATTCAGCCCTTGCACCATAAATCTTGCTCAAGACGCCATATCCACTGATTGTGGGACCTTGAAGAAACTAAAATAAGCAGCTCCTACCATCAATCCTGCTGAAGGGAGTTAAACCTATCTCCCACATGTCCACAAGGCCAGAAGAATGAGTACTCCTTAACCCTCACTTCATTATCATACGAAAAGTCACACCCAGGGTTGAAGATGTAACAAAACATGCTAATGAGACATGCGACACGTGAAGAAGCATGTTATAAACTGCACACGGGCTAAAAGTTCCCCACCTCCACACGCCTCAACATCACTCCTTTCTTGCCATAGCCCCTTTAAAAATGCCTTTCCAACTCC
>NW_016107948.1:284087-295212 GCF_001604975.1 Cebus imitator | reverse complement strand
TGGGAAAACTCTTTTGGCCTCAGGTCAATTGCTATAGCATTAAAAGCCCAAGAACCCATGGTTGGTAACAGTTGGACTGGTAAGATTCAGGATAAATAGGCAAACATCCTCCTCAAAAGATCTGTATTTAAATTCATAGTGCATCAAATTTTGTACATTTGTGCTGGGGGTTAGCGGTTTTCCTGTTTTTACAACACTGCACATGTACTTCCAATAGGCAGGTTACCAAATGCAAACAAATTTTAGGAAATAAAATTCAACCTGCCTTTTAGAAGCTTATACTTGTATCTATTAAAAATGCTGATTTTTATTTCAGATTTGGCAAAAAAACAAAAATAGGTAGTATCTTGGCAATCAAAATGTAAATGTAGTCTGGGTGCAGTGGCTCATGCCTGTAAGCCCAGCACCTTGGAAGGCTGAGGTGGGTGGATCACAAGGTCAGGAGTTCAAGACCAGCCTGGCCAATATGGTAATACTGTGTCTCTACTAAAAATACAAAATTAGCCAGGCATGGTGGCGGGCTTCTGCAGTCCCAGCTACTCAGGAGACAGAGGCAGGAGAGTCGCTTGAACCCGGGAGGCAGAGGTTGCAACGGGTTCTCCTGCAATCGATTCTCCTGCCTCAGCCTCCTGAGTGGCTGGGACTACAGGCATGTGCCACCACACCTGGCTAGTTTTTGCATTTTTAGTAGAGATGGGGTTTCACCATATTGGTCAGGCTGGTCTCAAACTCCTGACCTTGTGATTCACCCACCTTGGGCTCCCAAAGTGCTGGGATTACAGGAGTGAGCCACCGTGCCCAGCCAAATTTCACATTCTTGATTTTGCTGGTGGCATCCCTGGGATGTCATTTGACTTGTTCCTCTATTTCCTATATTTGTTGTTAAGTTGGTAGTCAGATTCCACTGGATTTTTCTGGCATGACAATTTCACAGGTGGTGATATGTTCTTTCCTGGGAGGAGGTTGATGGCTGCTTGTCCCTCTTTTATGATGTTTGGAAAACTGTGATATCCTCATCCTCATCTATAAGACACAATATGTCTACCAAGAGAAACTTCCTCATCAATTATTTGATTACCCTGTTCATATAAGAGAGGCAGAATATGTGTTTGATTCTTTCCCTTTAAGTTTTTGAAATGCGTTGGCCCCTAGAATTTTCTAGAGGTAATCAATAGCAATTTATTTTCATTTAGTATTATTGAGAATTTATGAATATAAATATATTCAATGTATTTCAAGGATGGAATATTTATAAGGGTTTTAGGGTGTGGCATAAGACGGGTTTTTCAATTCATGAATGCTGATTTAATTGGCCAGTTTGTTCTATAGTAAGTTGAGAATTGGTGGGCACAGTGAAGGGTAGGGAGTTGAAGTGGGTTTTGAAGGGCACAGTCGTGTGGTAACCCAGTTGAGCGATCTACGTATTGTCCTGATGACAGCTATTATCCAGTTGTTAGCCTATTCTCTAATAAATAGATCTTTAGGAAATTCCTAAAACTGGATTTTTTAAAGCGAACAATAAAGTTATTTGAAATGACATCTTAGGTCACAAGTGTAATATTTCTTTCTTCCTTTTCTTTTTCTCCTGTACAATCTTTATTTGGTTTTGGTATCACTTTGATGCTGGCCTCATAAAATGACCTGAGCAACTTCTGCTCTATTTCTATTTCTGGTGCAACTTGTATATTATAGAAATTAACTGTTTCTTAAAAGTTGATTTCTATAATACAGAAAAAGCCTCTAGATCTGAGCTGCGGTGGGGAGAGTTTAGGAGAGATATTTGGCTGCCATTTCAATTTACTTAACACTTCATGGTTTATTCAGATTCTCTATTTCTTCTTATACCAATTACTGCATTTTATATTTTTAGGAACATATCCATTTTATCTAGGTTTACGTATATTAGGGTTCATAACACTTTTTAAATGTTTTCATATCTTTTGTTATCTCCTCCATCATTCTGTCTTATTTTATTCGAGTCTTTCCTCTTTTCTCCTGATCCGTCTTGCCAAAGTTTGGTCTTCTTAATCTTTTCCATGGGACTGACTCCTGTTTTATTCATCTTCTCTGCTTTTCTGTATCACTGACTTCTGCCCATATCTTTATTATTGCCTTTCTTCTTGTTTCACTGCATATGCTGTTGCTTCTTAGGTTGAATGCTTAGCTACTTTCTTTTTAACCTTTTGTTTCCTGATATATCTAACCATACATTTCCATCTAACTGGCACTTAAACTGTGTCCCAATTTGACAGGTAGAATTTTTATTAATATTCAATTTTAAATATTTCTTAATTTCCTTTATGACTCAAGGACGTTGTCTAGTAAGATGTTATGTAGTTTCCAAATGAGGTTTGGGGTATTTTTTGGTTTCTGTTTGTGGGATTTTGTTTGTTTTTTGCTGTCCTGCTGATATGGTTTGGGTCTGTCTCCACACAAATTTCACGTCAAATTGTAATCCCCAGTATTGAAGGTTGGGCTTGGCGGGAGGTGATTGGATCATAGGGGCTGAGTTCTCAAGAATGGGTTAGAACCTCCCTTCAGTGCTGTTCTCATGATAGAGTTATTGTGGGATCTGGTCGTTTAAAGTGTGTAGCACCTCCCCATCTCTCGCTCCTGCTCCAGCCATGTAAGACATGCCTGCTTCCCCTTCACTTTCCACCATGATTGTAAGCTTCCTGAGGCCTCTCCAGAAACAGAAGCCACTAAGCTTCCTATATAGCCTGCAGAACCACAGGCCAATTAAAACTCTTTATAAATTACCCAGTCTCAGGTATTTCTTTACAGTAGTGCAAGAATGAACTAATATATCTGCTGTATTATTTATTGTACATGAAAAATCACCACAAATGCAGTGACTTAAAACAACACACATTTATTATCTTGTCGTTTCTGTTGGTCAGGAGTCTGGGCACAATCTAGGTTCTCTTTCTTTCTTAATGTCATGTAATCATGGAAATGACTTTCCATCACATTTACTGTATTCTGGTGTATTAGGGGTCTCTAGAGAAGCAGAACCACTAGGATGGACAGATGGATAATAGATAGATATTATAAAGAGATTTATTATAATGAATTGACTCATGGGATTATGGAGGCTGGCAAGTCCAAAATCTGCAAAACCAATGTTCCAATTTAAGTCCAAAGGCTGGAAGCTGCTATAGAACCCAGGAAATGTCAATTTTCTAGTTCAAGTCCAAAGGCCTGTAGAATGCTGTAAACCGAGAGCCAATATCCCAGTTCTAAGGCCATCAGGCAGAAGAATCCTCTTACTAGGGGGGTGGACTCAGCCTTTTGTTCTATTCAGGCCTTCAACTGATTAGATGAGGCCCACACACATTAGGGAGGGAAAACTGCTTTACTCAATCCACCAATTTAAATGCTAATCTCATCCAGAAACAGCCTCACAGAAACACCCAGAATAATGTTTGACCACATATCTGGATACCCTGTGACTGACCTATTCAAAATTATACGTAAAATTAACCATTATAATTGGTTAAAAGGTACAGGTACTACCCACTTCCAAAGAAGGGAACTACATAAGGGTGTAAACACCAGCAGGTGGAAATCATAGGGACCTTAAAATCTATCCACCACACATATTTTTATTATTACTTCTGATTTTATTGCACTGTGAAATTTATCAAGCCTTCCTTCAAGATCCAATACACAGTTTATGTTTTTAATGTTTCACATGTACCTGAAAATGGTAAGAACATGTATTCACTGTTTGATGGAAATGTATATGAGTTGTAAATATCTAATGGCTCGAGTTTATTAATTATATTGTCCAGACCTTCTATATTTGTTTTCTGTGTGTGTGTGTGTTGGGAGAGGAGAGGAGGTATCTACTGTCTACTTGATCTATTGGCTAGTTAAAAATCTCCAACTATAATTTTATTTATCTGTTTCTGCCTAAACTTCTGTTAGCTGCTGCTTAATAAATATTAAAGCTTCATTGTTAGGCACATTTATGACCTCCCTTATGAACTTTTTATCTTGTGTCAGGTTTTAAAATTACTACCTGAGCTTTCTGTGGTTCATGTTTGTGCTATATCTTTTTAGTTTTAACCTTTCAGTGTCTATTTGTTTTAAACAAGTTTCTTGTAGAAAACATAGCTGAATCCCTTGTTTTCATTCACTTTGAAAGGCTGTTCTTTTTGTAATTGGTAAGTTTAACCCACTTACGTTTATTGTAATTGCTGCTCTATTTGGGAGGCAGCATGGAATAGCTTTAAGTACAGTTCTAAGTATGAGCTCTAGATCTAGACCACCTGGAGTTTCACCTGCTCTCTCTGATAAACATGCATCCAGGAAGGCCCAGTGAGTTTGGAGTGGGAGGGTGGTGTTAGCCCGGAAGGAAGTCATGTGCACCAGAGAACCACTGTCTATCACTCCCAGTTGCTGCCACTTTGCCAGATCTCTCCTGCAGTCAGGTTTCTACCCTTAGGTAGAAGCAGCACCTAAAGGAAGCAATTAATCTAGCAGCCCTGAGGGTGGCAGAGGGAAGGGCAGAGGCTGGATCAGGAGGAGGTGGTGAGAGGTCAGTCTGCAGTTTTTTTTGTTTTTTACATTCCTCACCCCAACAGAGCTTTTGTGCTGGTCTGATATTACCTGGAAAACTACCCCACCAGTCGCTTCAGTGGACTCTACCATTTCAACTGCGAAGTCAGGCAATGATTGGCCTAAGGCAAAGTGGGAGAGAAGTCAGAGTAAACCACCTCGAGAGCGCCAGTCTCCTGGAGTGTCTGGGTTCGACTCCTGCCTCCGCAGCTTACTGTCTCCTCGAACAAGCTGCATAATCGCTGGCCGTGCCTCAGTTTCCCTCCTCCGTAGATTAGGAATGACAAAAGCAGTGAGAACAGAATCCGCCCGGCACACAGTAAATGCTGCTCACCTGTTTGCTATGTAGAATACACCACTACACTGTCGCTCGGCCCTCAGGAAGGATCTGCTGAGACTTTCGACTTCTAGCTCACGGCAGAGGCCGACCACCCGCCCCAGGTCGCGGCGGCGCCGGCTCATTTTCAGTCTTCGAGTTGCACATGCTGGGAGCCGCGGCCGCGAGGTGGCTGAGGCGAGAGGACAGGGAAGCGTCTGAACCTCTTCCTCCCTCCAGGGCAGGACCCCACGCAGGGAAGAGGCGGACCCAGTGGACCTGGGCGCCCGCGGCCGCCGGGCCAGGCGCAGAGGCGAACGGGAGGCGGCGCTGCGCCCTGCTCGCCCCTCCCCGGCCCGGGCCCCGGCCCCGGCCCGCGGGCGCTGCGTCTCCGCGCAGTGGAGACGGCTGCGGCTCCCAGTCACCGACCCCGCCGGCGAGCGCGCGATGCCCTGCTCCGGCGCCGAGTACCTGGTAAGCGCCTGCAGCCTCGGCCCTCGGGGGAAGAGCCCCGGGGAGGGGTCGGGTCCCCCTCCCGCACGCACCGGCCCCGCCGGGACTCTTCCGCCTTTCCCGCGCCTCAGGGATCGCGCCCCCGCCTAGTACCCTGGGACGATCTGGCGGGGAGGACCCTGGACCTGCTCCGGTGCTGGGGCGGAGGCCGGGGAGACCCGGGCCGCGGGGCACGAACTTGGGGCCGCCCTCAGGTGCACCTCCAGGTGAGCACTTGGCGGCTGGGGACTTAACATCCGCCCCGCACACAGCAGGTGTTTCAAAGGCTGCGTGAAAGAACTTCAGGTGGTCACGGGGAAGAAAAAAAAAAACAACAAAAACCTAATTTAAAAAATTTAGAAACAGATTGATTACTTTGAGCACTCTTCGAGTAGATTTGGGTTCGGTTTCCAGGTTGAGTCTACCTGTTTATCTTTTTTCTCAACTCTCCGTTTTTCTGGAAGGTTTCTGCAGGAGCCCCTAGGGAGTGGCGACCCCAGATTTATAGGAAACGCACAGATACGGCATGGTTATTCCTGTTCTTTCTCTTTTGGACTGGTTTGGTAAGTGTGGGTGCTCGGCAAGGAAAGAGGCCAGAGTGTGTGCGCGTCAGGAAATAACTCTGTCCCAAATGTAAATCGTAGTTGGTGCTGCAGTGAGAGACTTCTGCCGTTAACCCACAATAAACACCAGTTAGTAGTCGCGAGAATTCTTATCCTAGACTGGCTAGAAAGACTGTCTTTTTGCTCCAGGCCATGTTCTAAGGGGTGACTCCATTAGAAAATGGGAATTAACAGTTTGCAATGTGATCGTTATTTAGTAAGGCCAATGTGTCTCCTCTTACTATTCGAATTTACTAAGCAGTTCTTTTACCACTTGCCACACTCCCAAATCAAATATTCCTCAAGCTGTTGGTGCACCTTTAACAAAGGAAAAGCCAGGGTAAGCCTAGAAATAAATTGCATTTCCTTTAGTTGAACATACACACACACACACACACACACACACACCCCAATATGTTGTGTTTAGCAGCCAATACTGTTAGCCATAGCTAATAAGGAATGATTTTTCCTACGCTAGTTTCCAGGTATGTATGATTGCTGGCAAACCCCATCACACCGTGCGGTTTTAATCCTGAGAGAGCCTGTTGGAAGTCGAATCTTGCTGCTTTTATACTTACTTTAGAATTGTAGGTAACAGCAGAAAAAGTCTCACCCAACATTTTCAAAGGCCACTTTCATGAAATCATCCATGCCAAGCTGAGGCGTGCTGTTTGCTGCATGGTAAATGATTAATTTATAGAGCAGGATAATAACTATCAGATCGTAATTACCTTTGTTGCAAAGAATTCCATTTGAATAGACCGTAAAGTACCATGTTTGTTCCTCTTTCCAAGTAAGAAAGGCATTTGTTCACTTGTGACCTGTTTCACATAGACAGACATGGTTCCAGGCACAGTGGAAGGTTAGGCCTGAAACACTTAATCAGATGATTTTTGTTGCTTACATTGGAACTTTCCTCTAAGAGCCGAGAGAGACAGTGCACCTAGGATACCTTCTGCTTAACTTCACAGATGGCTGATGTTTTTCTCTAAGACTGCTGTTGTATAAATGCAGGGAGCAGCTGGCCTGCCTTGTGCCCCGCAGCTTTGACCTCAAGCTGTTACTGTGATTTGATGATCTGCCTTAGCCCCTCCACAGCTTCAGCCTAGGACCTCACTACCAAACTCTTAGGCCGGCAACTGAGAATCCTGGGAAAAGGCTTTGTAGATGACCTATCACAGCCAAATAAGTCTGAAGGTTTTAATATGTCCAAGTTCTCACTATAGCATTCTGTTTTCAGAATCAGAGTTCTTTCTTAGCTAACTGGCTTTTTTTTTTTTTCCATTTAAGATGCATATTTCTATTGAAGTTTTAAAAAAATTTGTAACCAGACAGAAAGGATAAAGTAGACAAGAATGTTATGCAACAGTTTTTAGTCACAGGTATTTAAAACAAAGCAAGGAGTGTTTTGTTTTGTTTTTTTCTCTTTCTGCCTCTTGTTCAGCTTTCAGGTCTTGTGGCAGATGTCCTGACTGGTGATGTGCTGAACAGGATTATTATTGATGGTGCTGCCCTGAGTTAGGGGCGGTTCTTGCAAATGCAGCACCAGCCTGTGTTTATATTTGCATTAAACACAAGGAACAAAGTCTCAAAGATTCCGTTTTCTCTCAAAGATTTCTATTTGTCTCTCGAGATTCCATTTTCCTGACTTTGCAGACACGGTTGATGGCGACCACCTTCGTGGCCCCAGCAGAGCAGTGTACACACCTCCTACGTCACCTCTCACATGGAATCGCAATTGCATGTTTGAAATTAGGACAATAAAGACTTGTAGTAGTAGTTTTTTGGAAGTCTGAGGCAGGAAGAGCCCTTGTTGCCAGGAGTTTAAGACCAGCCTGGGCAATCAATTGAAACCCTGTCTCTATAAAACATAAAAATAAATAATAATAATAATAAAGTTGTAGCTGTATTAGCAGGGACTCAGGAATACTCAAATCCTACTCCCATCTCTCCCCACCCAGAAAAACTTTTCATTCTTCACCACAGGCTTTCCAAGGGAAAGAACGATAGTAAATGGAAAACATCACTTTGTTATTAGATCACTGGTGAGCTAGACAGAAGCACATGACCCCTCTCTTCCCCCTAAATTCAAACAGTCAAGACCTTACTACATTCCAACTCAAAGGACAGGGGACAAGCATGCCAAGGCGCAATCAGCTTGCCATGCCAGCCACGTGGGCACACAGAGTCATACCTGTGTCCACAGCCTTTAGGTAAAGGGTGAGTAACACAGTCTACTAGCAAAGGTGACCCACTCATTCTAGAATCTGACCAGTTAGACTTAGGAGGATCTTGGAGAGTGGGGAAGGACAGGGAGCCTCCTTCCCCAGGAGGTCTATGGCCAGAAAGTCCTGCCTGTCTTCTAGGCTGGGTTCCTTGAGGGCAAGAAGTAGGTTCTGGTCATTCCTGTGTCTCCCAGTAACAACGTCTCAGGCACACACTGGGCACTTGAAGAATGTTTGTTATTTTGATTTCTAAGTCAGTAGTGAGTGCAAAATATCTAGAAGGTATTTGAATTTAGGGCAACGTACCATTGCAACATAAGGTGTCAATGCTGTATATGAATGAATGATGTATTATAGCCTCTCTCCTGGAATGAACTTGTCAATATAGAGTATTAAATGGCTTCCTATATATTGTCTACAATACTGGGAAACTTACTAAGTTTGTATTATGGGAAGATATATATTCAATCTTGGTAGAGAGCCTGTCAGTATGTATTAAGGGCACAGCTGTTTGAACTGAAATTTCAAATACTCCACATTCACTATGAAAGTGGATAAAAATGATGATAGCTTGTTCAACAGAATTTCTGTGGCTCTTTATTTTGTATGTCTTAAGCAGTTATTCCAAGACGCTATTTGCAGACTTGTGAACAGTATTTCAGTACCTATCAACTGTATTGCTTCTGCAGAATGCCCTAAAAGTAAGAAAAGAAAAACAAAAAAAATGTAAACAAACAAAGAAACAAACAAACAAAAAAACACCTCAGGGAAAGAATTAGCATAGTCCGGAAGCACTTAAATAAAGTAAGAACCTCAAGGGGAAAAAAACATTGAGTTGTCCCACTGAAGTTAAACAAAAAACAAACCAAAAAAAATGACAGACTCTTAAGGTAAAGTACAAAGAGGTAAGAAAATGGAGAGGAATCTGTTTCAGTGGATTAGAATCCTCTTTCCCTAAACTTACAAGTGTCAGAAGAGCAGGATGCTGATAGATTGGAGTTGTGGACACTGCTGCCACAGTGAAGGGCTGTTAGGCTGGAGAGCTTCACGTCTCAGCAGGCCCCATTTCACATCAGCATCTGCAGGGGTGTGGGGCCCGCAGCCCTTCGGTCAGGCTCTCATATGCCCTGCATTTTGCCAGGTGTTTATCATGGGCTACTCGGTGGTGGCTGGAGCTGCAGGAAGACTCATCTTCGGCTATGACAGCTTTGGCAACGTGTGTGGCAAGAAGAACTCCCCCGTGGAAGGGGCCCCTCTTTCAGGGCAGGACATGACCCTAAAAAAGTAAGTATCTAAGTAAGTCCCCAGTCTGTAGAGGAGCTGTGCCTCAAAACTTGGCATAAATTCATCATTTAAAGCCTGAAAACTTTTCCCATTCAAAACTCTGTCAGCCTATTTCATAAAAAGGGAGGCTGTGTGTATGGTATGAGTAAGAGTACAGGTTTTAGAATCAGCAGTCCTAAGTTCAAATTCAGCCCATGCTACTTTTCAGCTGTGTGATCTTGGGCAGAGTACTTAACCTCTCAAAGCCTAGTTTTCATCTCTCTCAACTAGTTATAATACCTACGTCACAACAAGGTGGTTTTAAGGATCCTTGAGACACTGCATGAGCTAAGGTGTAATAAATGTTAATTGCTGCTATTGTTCTCCATCATGTATTAGAATCATGTTACCAAGCGTATGTTTGAACCCTACATCATCCACGTGTTGTTTCTATGTGGAAATACCTGAACCCACCTGGAACGCTGGGGACCTGTGTCCCACCCTCCACCCCAGGCTGCACTCTCAGCTGTAGCACTGTGTTGCCGTCTTCCCCCCACCTCCCTACCCTAGCTCTCACTGGGAAACAGAAAGGGGAGCAAAGGGATGGGAATCCCGTGGAGGGGAGAAAAATCCCTGACCATGAGCTTCTAAGATGGAGAGTGCCTTGTAAGAATTTTTAAGATTTTAGCTCTTGCTTCACATACCAGAACAACAGCAGCAAAAAGGATTTTTAGGACTCAAGAATAAAAGTAGCTCCTAGGAGAGAAAAACTAAGGATCTAAATAAATCTTGAATGTAAATTTGGAGTCACCAAATACACATCTTAGACTCAGGCTCTTGTCCTCCTGAGTGTTGCTCCCAAGGGGGATCTTGCCATTTCTGGGCATGGATTGTTTAGGGGGCATTTTCTCCTACACTCGTAGAGCCACTTAAAAGAAGACAGGAGGAGGGAGGGTGACTTAGATGTCCATGTGCTCCCATTTCATGTTGTGTTCATAATGCAGTGCCAAGAAACAGTCATTCCTGGTTGAAGTGCATATGCATTCATTATTCTCAAAAGCCAAAAGGTAGAAGTAACTCAAGTGTCTGTCAGTGGTTGAATGGATGATGAAAATGTGATTTGTACATTACAATGAAATATTAAAAGGAAGGAAATTCAGACACATACTACAACATGGGTGAACCTTGAGGATATCATGCCAAGTAAAATAAACCAGTCACAAAAACACAAACATTGTATGATTCCACTTATGTCAGATATGTAAAGTAGTCAAATTCCTAGAAAGAGAAAGTAAAATGGAGATTGCCAAGGGCTGGAGGAAAGGCAGGTGGGAACTTCTTGTTTAATGGGTACAGATTTCAGTTTGGGAAAATGAGTTCTGCTAATGGATGATGCTGATAATAGCCCAACAACGTGAAGGTATTAATGTCACTGGACACTTAGAAAGGTTCAGATGGTGGCCGGGCATGGTGGCTCATGCCTGTAATCCCAGCACTTTGGGAGGCCGAGGCGGGCAGATCATGAGGTCAAAAGATCGAGACCATCCTAGCCAACATGGTGAAACCCCGTCTCTACTAAAAATACAAAAATTAGCTGGGGGTGGTGGCGTGCACCTGTAGTCTCAACTACTTGGGAGGCTGAGGCAGAAGAATTGCTTGAACCC
>NW_016107948.1:257234-284051 GCF_001604975.1 Cebus imitator | reverse complement strand
AAACTCTGTCTTAAAAAAAAAAAAAAAAAAAAAATAAAAAAAAAAGACAAAAAAAAGCTTAATTTAAAAAAAAAAAAAAAAAAAAAAAAAAGGTTCAGATGGTAAATTTTATGTATATTTTAACATACTTTTTAAACTTTTTCAAAAATATATAGATCATACACCCAGGAAATCTGTTTCTCATCTCCTCTTGCACCACCTTTCTTCCATGCCCAATAGGAGGGGGAAACACCTTCTGGGACCCCTTCTCAAGGTCTCTCCCATGGAGGGCAGCCTATGGGGTCTTCCTCTGCCATTCCTGAGTTTTCAGAGCCTGGATAAGTGCTTGGGCAGGAGTCCGGAAGCTGTGGCTGCTAGTGCATAACCTGCTGATGGCACGTCCAGTTTCGTTCTTGTGCCCCCTCTACCCTGTCCCTGGGGAGCTGCGGAAGGGCTCTCCTGAGCCTCCTGGCTCTCAACTTGAGAGGAAAGGGGAAAGACAAGCCTTTAGTTCCCAGCCTCAGCCTCCTCCTTTCCACTTCTCACTTCCCTGTGTTCAGTTATTTTCTGAAGCATATGTGAACAGTCTTGGGTACAAATGTGTTCTCCATGGAGTCCATTGAATAGTGTGTGCATTGGCCTGATCTACCAATTCACAGGCACTTTAATCAATTGCTTCTCTTCCTCAGATTTTCTCAGGTAACTCCCCAGTGTTATCCCCTAGGAAACACTAAATCTGGAGAAACAAAGCTTTGTTACCATTTGTAGACAGTCTCCAAGCTGTACAGCCTCATGGATGACCACCAGTAAGCATGATAAATGTTCAATTATGCTGAAACATTTAATTATGAAACTGTGCCTGGGGGAACCCTGCATTTGATAGCATGTGGATATTTTTAAGGCCCACAATTAAGCCCAGTGAGAGGCAGTGCTCTAACACATTCTTCTGTTTCATCTGTCTCCTAGACACGTGTTCTTTATGAATTCCTGCAACCTGGAAGTCAAAGGTGTGCGGCTCGACCGCACAGCCCTCTGCGTATCCAGCTGCCCTGAAGAGCAGCTTGACTCCCTGGAAGAGGTCCAGCTCTTTGCAAACACCAGTGGTAGGCATTAAGACCTGCTTCAGTCTTTTCCCCATGGTGGAGTAAGCTGTGGGGACCCAGATGAGATAATTTATCCTGACTCTGCTTTCTCTGGAAAGCTGGAAGGTTTACTTCCTTGTGAGTGCTTCCTCTTGTGTGGAAAAGGCCGTAAGCATTTTCTCTTGAGCTGTTCAGGTTATTTTGGTTCTATCCAGATTTATCTGACTGTTCCATGTATGCTCCCTGCCACTTCAGGTGCATGGTTATCCATAGAGAGAGAGAGGAGACAGCCCACATTTGGGACCCAATGGCAGGGTCAGAAGAAAGTCAGGGAGCTCCAGGCACGTGGGCACATCCAGTCCTAGAGATGTATGTGCAGGCTGTGGGCTGAATTGCTGACAAGTAGGTCTTTTCATGAGATTATCAGGGCCAATAGATCCTACCACTGAGCAGTCGGATATTGTAAGTTGTACCAAAAGCATTTGTATAACTAAAGTACCTTGTACTGGGTCCACTGTTCAGAATTTTATCTGCCTAAGAAATGGTTTGCCAGATTTTCAAAAATTATTTGCAAAGCCAGGTTTAAACTATCAACGTTCTACATCGTTTTCAAATATGCTTCAGATTATTTTAGGACCAGTCATATAACTTTTAGTTTTGAATTTGGGATTTTGAAGAGAACGTAAGGGAGGCCCTCTCTAGACCTCAGATTATATGCCTATTCTTTTTGTGTTTCTGTCACCCATAGACCTAGTAGTTGATTTTCTCCTTTCTGGTTTGGTAACATGACTGGTTTCCTTACTGACTCACCTGGGAGGATGGTATAATGTCTGTGTGTTCTGCTTCCAGGGTCCTTCCTGTGTGTTTATAGTTTGAATTCCTTCAACTACACCCACAGTCCAAAAGCAGACTCACTGTGCCCCAGGCTACCAGTTCCTCCAAGGTAAAAGCTTCCATACTTTTTGCTTAACCCTCAACAAAAGTTATTAGGTATTTGGTGTGCATCTGTTACGCTTCTAGGCATTATGGGAAGGAGATATCAGAAGAGCCCCTGCCTGCAGGGAGCTTGAAATCTATAGGAGGCCAGGGATAAAAGCATGGAGGGACTATTTGCAGCATGCCTCTGGACAGTGGATTAGTTATCAGGCTAAATAAGGAGAAAACTCAGCAAACAATAAAAATACACATAGTCTTTAAAGAACACTAGAGCTAGCAAGAAGTAACATGATTTATTACTAACAAGGTGATTTTATAAATTAGTGTGTATTTTTTTCTACTCCAACTATTTATTGCAAAGTAACAGTTATTTACTTTTGCCCTTTTATGACAATCAGACTCGGTTAGTTTTTATTGCTCTAGGTATCTTCATAAGAAACAGACCAGATGGGCAAGGCCAATGATCACCACACCTTTCTTCTCAATGAAAACAGAAAGCATGGGTTCTTATCAAGAGTACACTTGGTGGGCTCCTTGCAAGGTTTTACTCACTCCATAAATTAGTGTACTACCTGGCATGTGGTAGGATGACTTAATTAAAACAAAGCATTATGCCAGTCCTCTAGGATGATGTTTTTTTGAAGTCTGGATTGGGACTTACAATAAGGAATTTGTTACGTGCCAACTCCAGTACGCACATACCTTCATACATATTTATGTGTATAAAACAAAACTAGAAATCTCACAAAACAAGATTTACCCTTATTACATATGACTCACACTGTTAGTTACTATTCTGTTGCCTTTTTTAAAAATCATGTATTTCATAGTCTTCTAACTGGTTGCGAGTGAAGCTAGAAAAATGCTGAAGTAGCAGGTGCTCACACAAACACAAAAAGACCTGAGGAAGTTTTAATCACATCGAAGGCAGAAAATAGCCATTTTGTGATATTCTTTTCTGAAATAAATACTCCATGTTGTAATTGAAGGAGGAGAGAATTATTTGCTTAGGAGAATAGTCATTGCATTTTCTATAATATCTTATTTTTTTAATTCTGCTAATTGTAAGATATCATAAACACATCTCAATGAAACATACTGAACCCAGTTACAAAAAAACTACAATGTTTTAGTAGTAGATGCAAGGAAAATTATCTAGCACTTGGAGAGGATTTTTTTTAAGAACACAATTTGTAACTATATCTGCAGATAGTATTGAAAGAGAATGGAATTTTTAAGGTTGTAATTTAACCAGAGTTGGATAAAATCTCCTCTTACTATAAATGGGATGGCAACTGTAATTCCACAGGAAGCTTGTATCTTGATGCATATGATGATAATTGCAAACATTTATTGAGCTTTTGATACTTTTCTAAGCCCTTAACACGGATTAACTTAATTTGGGCCTCAGAAAATGTCTACGTTGTAGGTATTGTTTTCATCCCTATCTTACAGCTGAGAAAACTGATGCAGAGAGAGGTTTAAGGTCATACACCCAGCAAATGGGAACGCTGGCATTCAAACTCAAGCAGCGTCTAAGTTTGAGTAAAGACTTGGTTTCATTTTGCCTGCTGAGTGGCCTTCCTAGACTCACATCAAGCTGGCAGAAACAGTCCCATGCCATGTGTCATAATAGCACCATGTCTACGCTGGCCCTCTAGTCCTTTCCACCCTAAATGCAAATGTTTCCAATACTAACTTTTCAAGTAAAGACAAAACCCTTGACTGACTGGCCTTTCTTGGACACAGAGAGAAACAGCCTCAAGGGCTCCATTCCCTTTTCCTGCACAAGGAAGTGTTTGTGTAAGGTGAAAATGATCATATTTATCCTGGAAGAGAAGTGCCAGGATAGAAAAGCTGGAAAACCTGAGAAGAGTGGCTGTAGGGCCAAAGAACATTTTCTGAATACCTCTTTTTGACTGAACTGATTGTTTCCTCCTCCCCTGTTGATCATGTGAGGTATAACATACCCTTTTAGAGTAATGGCTGAATATCAAGAAGTTGGTGAATCTAGGTATGAGCTTTTAAGAGCAGTGAAAAAGCGCTGCAGAAGGCAACAAGCAAATAGATCTTTTTGCACTTTGGTGTTCGACATGGTAATGTATTTTGAGTCCCCCATGTATTCAGAATCTAAAAGGTGTGGATATCTTCCCCCTGGTAAATTCTAGTTCTTGCCTCCCACATAGATGCCAGTACATGTCACTGTGTGGTTTGCTCAGCCAAATTCCATATGCAGGATAATCTAAATATACAGGCAGCTCTCCCAATGACTTCCTGTAAGTTTGAGTGGCTTTGCTAATTGGAAGAAGAAAAGCAGAAGTGGTGAAGAAACCTCAGGCCATGGTCTAAAGATGCATCCATACGGGCCATGGGCGGGACACAGTGGCTCAGGCCTATAATCCCAGCACTTTGGGAGGCTGAGGTGGGCAGATCACCTGAGGTCAGGAGTTTGAGACCAGCCTGGCCAACATGGTAAAACCCCATCTCTACTAAAAATATAAAAATTAGCTGGGTGTGGTGACAGGTGCCTGTAATCTCAGTCTGAAGCAGGAGAATCGCTTGAACCTAGGAGGTGGAGGTTGCAGCGAGCCAAGATGGTGCCATTGCACTCCAGCCTGGGCAACAAGAGTGAAACTCTGTCTTAAAAAAAAAAAAAAAAAAAAAACGACGCATCCCTACCCCAGCTAATGAAATATTCTATATCTTGAAAGGAGTGGTAGTTGATAGATGTATATGTTTAACAAAGTCTCTAATTTTATGTTTAAGATCAGTGCATGTCACTGTATATAAATTTTCCCTCAGTAAAAAAGAGGAATTCCTTACATTCTGAAGCATATTAAGTAAAAAAAAAAAAAAAAAAGCAAATAATAGAACAGTGTGTAGTGTACTGTCTTTTGCATAAAAAGTAGAAAATATAAATATTGTAAGTATATATAAATATAAATATATACAAACATATAAATATATACATATAGGTATATATTTGCTTGTATAACCATTACATCAAGCATGACTTACAGGATGTAGTCAGAAAACAATTTTTGCCTTTCTCTGTCTCTTTAAATTTATTCAGTGGGAATAGTTTTTTTTTTTTTTTTTTTTTTTTCTGCTGAATAAAAACACAGGCAGTTCCCAAGGTTTCTCTGGTAACTTTTAGGTAATATGTACTGAGTCACTTTAAGTTGTAAGAGACACTTTTGAGTCAATAATCAAAATGTTCAGCCCAGACCAGGCACAGTGGCTCATGCCTGCAATCCCAACATTTTGGGAGGCCAGGGCTGAAGGATCGCCTGAGTCCAGGAGTTCAAGACCAGCTGGACAACATAATGAAACCATGTCACTATAAAAAATTTAAAAATTAGATTGGTATAGGGGAACCTGCCTGTAGTCCTAGCTGAAGCTGAGGTGGGAGGATCTCTTGAGCCCAGGAGTTTGGGGTTGTAGTGAGCTGTGATCACCCACTGCACTCTACTTTTGGTGACACAGCAAGACCCTGTGTCAAAAATTTTTTTTTAAAGTAAAAAATATTCAGCCCAATATGATAAACTTCTCACTTGATTAAAGGTTTAAACTTCCGCCCCTTGCACACTTCACCCAGGAGCGGGTGGGAAAGGCCACAGTCCTGGAAGGAGGCTGAAGTCAGCTGCTCCTCTCCTCTTCTATTTTTCCTCTTCCAGCTTGCTAAAAACAGGTTTTGTCTAAGGGACTGACACAGCAAAAATGAAGAGAAGGAAAGGGCAACAGGAGTACATTTACTTGTCTGATACTAGCACCAGCATTCTCTGGGCTTGGGAGATGTCCCGGCCAGCTCTTTCTCTTACGGGCATGTTTTGGGTTCTTTGGGGCTCTTTCAGCTGCAGTGCCTTCCACGTAGTCTAATGCATCTCTACTCTGGCTGGTCATGTGGGAAGCCTTCCTTAGTCCTGAGGCATTAATTAGCCGGCTCAAAGAGCAGCCACCTCCAGCTCCTTCTGCCAAGGTCCCCACAGCCTTCTACATGGCTGTCTTAGACACAGTCAATGGCAGTCACTGGGACGTGTGCACATGTGACCCACAACTGGACCTCAGGAAGCTCACCCTTTGCCCTGACAAATGCCCTGGGGGCTCTTAAGTCCCCAACTGTAACTCTCTGCTCTGCTGTTAAAGCCGCTCACTCTCCAGATTTCTTGGGGTGGCTCAGACCCTAAGCCAGGTGATTCCCTAAGCTATGTTTTCCATGAAACCCTTCTCATCTGACTTGGGAATAGTACCCCTCAGCCTCTTCTCTTTGGGAATGGGGATGGAGTCACATGACAAGTCTAGTTAAAAAAAAATTCAGCTCTTCAAAGTTGCTCTTCCAAAGATTCTCTGCACTTGTCATCACCTATGCAGAGTGGATTTTACTATATACAAATAAAAATTAAAATTAAGATGTCAGGAGATCTTAGGATAAAGTGTAGCGGGTGACAAATTAAATTACAAATAAGGAGCTGATGAGTGTAACTTTGGAAAACAGCTTCGTGACTAGATACTGTAAGCTATAGAGAAAAGGAGCTGTACGTAGACGCTGTGCTCCAGATAGTCCGTTTGTTTACTGCATAGGTACTGGTTAACAATTGTTTGTTTGTTTTTTCATTTTTTTCATTTTTTAAACATTCCCTAAACAATACAGTAGAATGATTAGCAATTCTGAAACTACATACTAGGATTGATTATAAGGCCTAGAATCAGTAATACCAAACCATACCCAGTACCCAGATCATGGTGTCTAATTATTGGTCTTCAAGGGTTCTTTGGAGAAATGGCAGGTTCTAGGACTTGAATAAGGAGAATACCAACTACGCCTGGTATCATCATTCTGTAGCATCGGAAAGTAAGGAAGTGCTCAAGAAAGAAAAATAAAGAATGAGTCATGTCAAAAGGACGCAGATGCCTCATAGTGGCCAAAGCTGGAATAGATTGAGTAATACAATTGTAGATTATAACACAAAGAAAAGAATAAACATCCATGAGGCCATACTGACATAAATAAATAATTGAAAAAATAAACAAATGGGGGAAAGGGATAATTTTTTTTTTTTTTTTTTTGTAACTGACCCTGTCTCTGCCATCTGGCACGATCTCAGCTCACTGCAACCTCTGCCTCCCAGTTTCAAGTGATTTTCCTGCCTCAGCCTCTCGAGTAACTAGGATTACAGGTGCCTGCCACCACACACGGCTAAGTTTTATATTTTTAGCAGAGAGAGGTTTTGCCATGTTGGCCAGGCTGATCTCGAACTCCTGATCTCAAGTGATCTACCTGCCTTGGCCTCCCAAAGTGCTGGAATTACAGGCATGAGCCACTGTGCCCAGTGAAAGGGATAAATTTTAACAGAAGAATCTCAAATAATATATGTAGATACTTCTTCCTCTGGGAGGTGGAATTCGCCTCTCTTTGAGAGTGGGCTAGGCTTAGTAACTCATTTCCAAAGAATAGAGAGGGAAAAGAGAAAAATAGCAATTTTACCTGGAGAAACCCAGCAGGTACCACCTTAGCCAGGTGATCAAGGTTAATTTCACCAGTGTTGTCCTGTTCCCTGGTGTGATTCTATGAGAAAAGCACTTCACCTCTGTGGCAGTCTCCCAGAAACCTGTTAACCGTAGTCTAATCAGGAGAAAACATGAGAGAAATTCTACAAATGAAGGGACATTTTACAAAATACATTTCAGAAATGTCAACATCACGAGAAACAAGGAAAAACTAAGAAACTTGTCACAGGCCAGGCACAGTGGCTCACATCTGTAATTCCAACACTTTGGGAGGCAGAGGTTGGGGGAGGGATTGAGCCCAGGAGTTCAGGTCAGTTTGGGCAACACAGTGAGACTGTCTCTACAAAAAATATGAACTGTCATGACCAAAGAGAAGACATGCCAATTAAATGCCATGTGCTATCCTGAATTAGATCCTGGAATAGAAAAAGGATGTTATGGTGAAATCAAAATAAAGGCTATAGTTTAGTGCCAATGTTAAATCTTAATTTTCACAAATGTACTGTGGTTATGTAAGATGTTCACATTAGGGGAAGGCGATGAAGGATACACAGGAACTCTCTACATTGTGACCATTTTTTTGTAACTCTAAAATTATTCAGAAATTAAAAGTTTATTTTTTAAAACGCTCTTCTTATCAACTTCCAACTCTTTCATGCTCTCAGTATGGGTACGGGTTTAAGAATAATCTACCCACTTTTCTTCCACCTCTTTTTTGGCAAGCCCTGAATGGTGGGATCTGGCATCTCATCTTGGAGTATAATTTTTATTATCTTTGAGCTCAGCTGCAAGTTTCATTTAAATTTCCTATGATATTTACATATGCTTTAAAAAATAAAAGCCTCTAGAATGGTTTGCAAGAAACCAAAAACAATGGGTGCCTGTGAGGAAATGTACTTCAGCAGCTCAGTGACAAGGAAAGGCAATTTCTTGCAGTTTGGTCTCTTGTACCTTTTGGAATTTAAGCTATGTAAATGTACTACCCCTTCAAAAATATAATTTAAAAAAACACCCTTCATGTCACTCTTCGCTTAAATCACTATCCAGTGACTCAGGAACTATTTCTGTCATATTGAGACTTCTGGAGTAAGATTCTTCCACATGTTCTATGTTGTGCTTCATAAGAAGTTTGGGTTGCTGGGTGCAGTGGCTCACACCTGTAATCCCAGCACTTTGGGAGGCAGAGGCAGACGGATCACGAGGTCAGGAATTCGAGACCAGCCTGGCCAACATAGTGAAACCCTATCTCTTCTAAAAATACAAAAAATTAGCTAGCCATGGTGGCGGGTGCCTGTAATCCCAGCTACTCGGGAGGCTGAGGCCGGAGAATTGCTTGAACCCAGTAGGCGGAGGTTGCGGCAGTCTGGGTGACAGTGTGAGACTCCAACTCAGAAAAAAGAAAAATAAATGTTTGGGAAGTCGTTCTTTTATTCAGGTCAATGAAATCTTGTTTAAATTTGGGTTCTCGTTCGTTTCATTCTCATACATTGCACAGAATGACTGGTGACTGGGTTTTGAACAAGTTTTTAGATAATTTGATACTTTTTGGTTGGGATTATTTCCATCATTTGGGGTTCATGGAAATGAAGAAGAGCAGGACCCTGTGAAGGTATCAGTGGCTTCATGAAGATTCATTGGAATGCATATTCCTAGGCATTTTTACATTTCAGGAAGGGCCTTAAAAAAGGTCAACTTTCTCATCTACCCACGGCAGTTAACTGCAGCATCAATCATACATTTGGTATTTATTTATTTATTAAGCATCCAGTGTTCATAGCAAGGCTCTCAAACCTCATATGCCTTCCTAAACAGGACAGAATTAAGCTAATAGTGTTATTAACACACCTTCTGTCTGATCCAGTTCACATCCCTAATAGTTTCTTACAGAAATAAAATTCTTTGTTGGAGTTGGTAGTTTGTGTCTAAGAAGAGCTAAGACAGGAGAGTAAAAAATGTGGTTCCCACCGGGCACGGTGACTCACGCCTATAATCCCAATGCTTTGGGACATGAAGGTGAGTGGATCACTTGAGCTTATGTTGCCCAGCCTGGGCAACATGGCGAAACTCTGCCTCTACAAAAAAATGCAAAAATTAGCTGGGCATCATGGCACTTGCCTGTGGTTTCAGCTACTCAGGAGGCTGAGGTAGAAGAATAGCTTGAACCCTGGAGGCAGAGGTGGCAGTGACACATGATCGAGCCACTGTACTCCAGGTTGAGCGACAGAGCCAGACCCTGTCTCAAAAAAAAAAAAAAGGTTCCCCATAAAGAAAATGTAGTATGTGTACACATACCACAGAGTAGTATTTAGCCTTTAAAAAAAGAAAAGAGTGATCCTGCAATTTGCAACCACGTGGATAAACCAGAAGATATTATGTTAAGTGAAATAAACCAGGAACACAAGGGCAAATCTCATGCATGATCCCACTTGTATGTGGAATCTAAAAAAGTCAAATTCATGGAAACAGAGAATAGAATGGTGGTTATCAGGGGTGAGGGCAGGGGAAATGAGAGATGTTGGTCAAAGGATACAGCGGATGAATAAATTCTAGCTATTAAAAGTAGAGCATTATTATCTCATGAACCACCATCATATATGCAGTCCACATGTACCTTAAAAATAATACTGTGCTGTATGTTTGATATTTGCTACAACAGTAGATCTCCAGTGTTCTCAAAATATAACTATGGGAATTGATGGATACGTGTATTAGCTTAACTGTTGATCATTTCACGAAGTTTATGTATATCAAAACATCACATTGTATACCTTAAATATATGCCATTTTAATTTTTTTAAATGTTGCTCCCCAAGTTTAGGTTTTTGGTTTCTATGGGTTCCCATAATCAACTTCCTATTCAGAACATCAACTAATCAGTGTAGCAGAGCATACCTGCCTGGCTTTCTAAGGTGTGCTCTGCAAATGGGATGCTGGGCCCCCCTCTATTACTGCAGTTCTTAAGCTTTCTTGGTAGTTGAGAATGTTAAATAAACATCTCTTAAATAGTAAATTAACATTTTTGCCATCTATTTTTTTTTTTATTTTTAGCAAGTCATTTCCCTTGTTTAACCGATGCATCCCTCAAACGCCTGAGTGCTACTCCCTGTTTGCATCTGTTTTAATAAATGATGTTGACACCCTCCACCGAATCCTAAGTGGAATCATGTCGGGAAGAGACACAGTCCTTGGCCTGTGTGTCCTCGCATTAGGTAATTCTCAGTTAAGTTAATCTTAATCATTGTTAATGGAGTGCTAAAGTTCCTAGCACTTACATACATGGTATAATGAAAATTAGCCTCTTGACTTAAATATAAAACTTGTATTTTCTTTATAGATATTTTCAATGTTTCAGATTTAAGTGGGATGAGGGCAGTAAGAATAAAGGAACAGCTGGCCCTCTGGCAGAAAGCCTCAGTGGATGGGGCTGCCTTATATACTGACCATGTCCTAGTGTCTGCTTCTCACTGGGGATGAGTGTATAAAGCAGATCACCAATTTGTGGATGGGCCATGAAAAATACAACTGTCAGGGCAACCAGAAACCATGTCTTCTGGCCACACATGCCTCCACCTGTAGGTGAGCCAGAGCAGAAGGCTGCTTAGTGAGCAGGGCGAGGACATGTGTGCATCCATGTTAAATGGAGTCAGACTGCGGGGGTCTGCTGTATCCCACTCCTCTAAGGGACATACCTGCTTTGGGTTGTAGACAGGTCAAGGCCTTGAGCCTTCTCTGGGCATTTCTGGAAGCAGCTACCCACTCTTGACCTTTTGACTTCCCATTTTCTATGTTTCAGTTGGCTGAAATCAAGAACCAACTTTCTCTTTGAACAGGTTAATACACTCTGCTGCTCCTTTAGACAGTGGTAAGAGCCTGTTGTCGCCTTGCTTTCTAGTGGCAGCCCCCTGACCTCTTGGTTGAGAGAAACTCTTTGGTCAGACATTAACATATTTCTAACAGTTAACAGATTGAGTTTCCACAATTTCATTGCTAAAAGCTTCCTAATTCCTGAATGCTTGGGAATACTTTAGTCACCATCATGACTTTCAGACTTCTTATTTAGGCTGAAAATGACTTCAAATGACTCAGACAGGATTCTTTGACTCCCCAATACTGGCTTGGTTACAATATATAACAAAAAACCCTCAGGTTACTCCTGATACCTTATATGATGACCTAATGTCCCTGTGAGGACATTGCCATGTACTTATTAGATTCATAATGGAACAGCTGTGGTTTACTGAGCATTTACCATGTGCTTGGCATTGTACTTATTCTTCACTCATTAAAACCTCATCAGAATCCCTTTACCACTCGTAGGAGGGGAAACTGAGGCTAAGAGAGGTTCAGGACTTGGCCAGTGTTACACACCTAGTAGAAGAGGTGGCAGAACTAAGACTCGAACCCAGATCTGTGTAATCCCAAAACCCACCTTACTAACCATAATGCCAAGATATCTAGATGGTCCTGATTTCCTATGTCGAAAAAAAACATACAGCTTACATCATGGTTAGGATCTTAAATTCTTCATTTTAAAGGCATTATTAGTCTTTCATATTTAATGAGAGTACCTTAGAACAAAGTTAGAAGTTTACATAAGCCCAGTTTGAAGTCAAAAGAGTTAAATGTGATAAGAGTTTTAAATGGTTCATTTGGACTTGTTAGAAAAAAAGATTCGAGCATTTGAGAATAATACGGCTAATTTTTTTTTTTTTTTTTTATTGAGATGAAGTCTTACTTTGTTGCCCAGGCTGGAGTGCAGTGGCGCAATCTCGGCTAACTGCCAACCTCTGCCACTCAGGTTCAAGTGATTCTCATGCCTCAGCCTCCTGAGTAGCTGGGATTACAGGTGCCTGCTACCACACCTGGCTAATTTTTTTGTATTTTTAGTAGAGATGGGGTTTCACCATGTTGGGCCAGGCTGTTGTCAAACTCCTGACCTCAGGTGATCCACTCACCTTGGCTTCCCAAAATGCTGGGATTACAGATGTAAGCCATCATGCCCAGCCAAAAACAAAATTTCTTTTTTAAGAAGAATACTAGCATTTCCAGAGACCGGCTTATGGCACGACTGCATGGTATGTCAGAGACTGCCCCATGTATACCTTGTTATTTCTATTTGGTGTTTAGTAGATATCCCGAGATATTTAGAGATTGAATAAAATCCTAGCCATCACTGTTCTGGAGGGTTTAGTCATCCCAGTGCTATCATCATCGCCTCTACCCTTTGTTGCTATTGAGGTTTATGTGTTGCTTAATTTTTCAGCCTTGTCTTTGGCCGTGATGTTTACCTTCAGATTCATCACCACCCTTCTGGTTCACATTTTCATTTCGTTGATTATATTGGGATTATCATGTAAGTATTTCTCTACTTGACTGATTTCTTTTCAATTAAATGGAAAGACTTTCCATTAAGTATAGAACGTAAAAGTTGGCATTTTTAAGCTACCTGGAATCTTAAAGATCTAGCCTGTCACTTTACAAATGAGGAGACTCAGGCCCAGGGAGGATGGCAGGGGGTTGCTATGTCTCACAGACAGTGCAAAGTTAATGACCAATCTTGTTTGTTTGTTTGCTCGCTCGCTGTCTTTCTTTCTTTCTCTCTCTCTTTCTTTCTTTCTCTTTCTTTTTCTTTTCTTTCCTTTCTTTCTCTCTTTTTTTTTTTTTTTTTTTTTTTTTTTTTTTTTTNTTTGAGGCAGGCTCTCACTTTGTTGCCCAGACTGGAGTGCAGTGGCGCAAACATGGCTCACTGCAGCCTCAACCTCCTGGGCTCAAGCGATCCTCCTGTCTCAGCCCCCAGTTAGCTGGGACTACAGGCACATGCCACTACACCCAGCTAATTTTTGTGTTTTTTATAGAGACGGGGTTTTACCATGTTGCCCAGGCTGGTCTCCTGAGCTCAAGCAATTCACCCACCTTGGCCTCCCAAAGTGCTGGGATTACAGGCATGAGTCACCATGTCCAGCCAAATCTGTTATTTCTTCTGCTATGCTGCCCCTGAAATGAGCTTGCCAATAGCGTGATCCTGTATCCATAACATTAAAAGAGAATTCCAGCACCCATTAGGAGCATTTTAAAGGATTTCTTCTGAACAGGCACCTCACCCATTGGCACATGGGTGCCCACAGTTGTCATGTAAAGGCTCTGTCCGGCCGGAAGACACACAGGCCCGCGCAGAAGCAGAGTCCTGGAGACCCTGTACTGTGCCCATATTTCCCTTCTGGTTGCTGGATTGTGAATCTCACCAACAGTTGTTGGGAGAGAGGTTCGAGGGACAAGGACACGCAGGAGGCTCAAGGCAGCAGCCATTTACATATCGGTATGGGGCACAGTCATGTGTCACTTAACGACGGGAGGAATGCGTTCTGAGAAACACGTTTCTCGGCGATTTCCTCATTGTGTGAACGTCATAGAGTGTACTTACACAAACCTGGATGGTTGAGCCTGCTACACACCCAGGCTACATCGTATAACCCATGACTCCTAGGCTACATACCTGTGCAGCATTCTATTGTACAGAATACTGTTGGCAGCTGAAACAGAATGATCAGTACTTGTGTATCTAAACACAGAAAAGTACAACGTATTATTATCTCATGGACCACCATCATAGCTGCAGTCCGCTGTTGATCAAAATGTCATCATGTAGCGGATGAGTATATTTTGATTTTTAAAAACTGATGTGATTGTAATGTTTCATGCCCCTGAGACATCAGCTCTGCCCTCAGCAACTCAGAACCCTGTAGCCCTGTTGGAGGACAGGTACAGTGACTGCTGAGGGACGTTTCTCCCCGTCCACTCCAGCCTTCCTATAGTTACTGTGGATATGGCATAAGGTGGTATTTTATACCTAAAAGTGGAGTACTTACAATGTTAGGGCATCTTCAAAGTGAGCCTCTGACTTCCGTGATTCCCACAGGCCATGTAAATTTGCCTGGTTTTGTGGGTGAGCAGCCAACATCTAGGCTCCCGCAGGAATTATCTCCAGCAGAACTTGCCTCACACATTTAGACACTGGGCTCTAGCATTGCCCCTCTCACCATCCTGTCCATGGGGTTTTCCTCCTGCTCATGTCCAGACTTGACCTGTGGGCTAGGCGCCTGTGTTCTGGGGTCACCTCCTTGGGTCTCCCAAAGCAAGCATCATGCCAGGACTGGTGGGTCCTCTGTGGGTTGCCCTGGCTCTGCCCAGCTTCTCCAGAGGGCAGCAGCTGCCTGTAGGACCTGGGGATTTGGGACCCACTGCCGGAGCAGCACCACGTGGCCAGTGGGCAGTGGCTAGACTTCCCTGTGTGATTCTGTGTGATGGGGAATGGTTATCTCATGGCAGGTGCCCTGAGCTCTGCTGCTGTTCTCTTTCCTAGTTGTCTGCGGTGTCTTGTGGTGGCTGTATTATGACTATACCAATGACCTCAGCATAGAATTGGACACAGAAAGGGAAAATATGAAGTGTGTGCTGGGGTTTGCTGTTGTATCTACAGGCATCACGGTAAGAAACACTCTCCTAGCTGTAGGTCAGATAGCCAGCCAGAACTCTGAAATTCAAATCATTGAATTCTAGCCAAAAACAACTAGAATTTGTTTTTCTTTTGATTCAGAAAGCGTCTTCTTTGGATTTGAGATACCTGTATAGGAATAAATCAAAACCCTCCAAAAATGGGAAAAGGTTTTAGTTCTTCCCAAGTCATTCCTGCCACCTCCCAGAGATTGCTCTGTTATACTTGCTGTGCGCTGTTCTCGGTCCCGAGGGGCTACAAGGTGGCATGGTGAGTGGGTGACGACAGGTGGTTCCCATTCCCTGTTTGTGAGGAGCAGCTCCCCTTTGCCAGCGTATGCTCAGCTCTCAAGGGTGCCAGCTCCCGCTGCCCTCTAGCACGCAGACTTGCTGGCCACTGGGTTATTTTGGTTTTCAGAGAACCTGCTGCTTCCTTAGTGAACTTCTAGTTGAAAACAGGCCAACTTAGAATAATGAGGCAGCAGATATTAGTTACTGGGGGGAGGGTGGTTGGCAACCAAATGTCATTCAGGACTCTCTCCAGGGACTGTTAGGAAGGCTAGAATCACAAGGCCCTGGGGCAGGGGACCCCGCACTGGCTGCAGGTCACCCAGAGTCGTCCTTGCTGGTGTGTTGGTTACCGATTGTTCTGTGGAGCAGCTGCAGCCAGGGTTTTCCAGAAGACCACTGAATCTTGCAGAAAATGCAGATTCTCACACAAACCCAATCCTCTCATAGGAAATCTTTCTATTCCCATGTTTGGTAGTTTTTCACGTTTTCTCCTTTCCGTGGTGAGGTTTTAGGTTTGTGATCTTCACATAAATTGTGCCAGGGAGCAAGGGTACAATAAAGTAAAGCACCTGTTTGTTCTTGCCTCAGGCAGGAACCAGGCCGGACACTCAGCAGAGTCTGCAAAGGAGGCTGGTGATGAAAGGGCTCCCCCATGCCCCAGGCTGGGCATAGGGGAAGAAGAGCAGGGCTGGGAGCTGGGAGGGCCCAGTTCCTCCATCTGCTCTCCACAGGGCTCCCTTTGTGTTTGCACACTGCACCATTTATGCCACCCAGATCCCAGTGTCAGGGTAAAGTTAAGAAGAGGGGAGGCCGTGGGAACAGAGAGACTGTTTTCACTGTTCGTGAGTTCTGCACAGGGGCTACTCCAGAAGGCAGAATTAAGTCCCAGCTCACCTCCCATTCATTTGTCATGAGTTCTTACCAATTCCCAGTTGCTGGATGAACTAGTTTGACTCATTTTCAGAACTCACAGGCGTTCCCCCTCAGCCTCTACAACTGAAGGGTCTCCTCTGGGTATCTAGCAGGGCCTCTCCTGACACCCTTCCTGGGCGTGGTCAGGAGGCTGTGCCCCCAGATCCTGGAGCAGCTTCTGCACAGTTTATCCTGCTGTCATCTGTCTGTCTTTCCTCCACTTGACTGTTGAGGGCAGGAATGCTCCAGCCCAGCTGGAAGAGAAGGAGCATCTCAGGCCAAGGGCACAGCATGCCTGAGGTCACATGGGCAGGGGAGTGACTTGCAGGAAGTCCCATTGATGGAAGCCTGAGATGCAGGAACAGAGAGAGTCAAGTCAGGAAGGTCCTGATCTACAGTGATGATAGGTTTGCACTTTTTCCAGAGGCAGTGGGGTGGCATAGATGGATTTTGAGCTGGGAAACACCATCTTTGTCCTTGTGCTTTCCAAAGCTCCCCTTAGCTGTGTATTCTATCTTTTTTCCCCAACCAGCCTGCAAGGCCCTTTATGGAGGGACTGTGTCTTGTTCACTGTGGAGGAGGGATTGAGGTGGGGTGGGGTGGGGCCAGGGTGGTTAAATGCAGAAAGCCAATGAGGTTCTTGGGGTCTAAAAGAAAGAGACTGAGACGTGAGCTGAGGTATCAGCCGTGGAAATAGGAAAGGATGGCAGGAGAGGTATTGAGGAAACTGACCCAGAGGTGATTGGGATTGTACTGGGCACTTTGCCAGTCCTTGACAATAAGAGATGCCCCTGCTCTCTAGGAGCCTAATCTAATGGGAAATTCAGACAAGGAAACATTTATAGGCTATGTTAAATAGCACAATAGGATAAGCGTGGAATAAAATGAGAGCACACAGGAGCAGAACCTAACTCTTGGAGAGTCCAGAAAATCAGGGCCACCAAAGATAAAGAATACAGGGGGAAGAGGAGGTTCTAGTATGAAGACAATTTGATTCAGGATAAATTGAGATACTCTAGGACATCCATGGCCTTGTCAATAACTGATGTGCTTACTCTTCCAGCACCTAGAGGAAGGTGAGGCTGGAGGTTTTTATTTGGAGTTTGCCAGCATCTAGGAAGGTTGCTAAAAGCACAGAGGAATAGGAGATACCCCAAGAAGATCTCAAGAAGCAGCAGTTAAAGAAGTAGGAGAGCTAAAAGAAAGATCATGAAAGCCAAAGGAGGGGAAGATTTCGAGAAAAGAGGAGTGGACAAGGGATCCGATGCCATGCTGAAGCCGAGCAAGACCTGGAATGTTTCCATGGCATTAAACACTCAGGGGGTCACATGAAGTAACTTCAGGGAGAGCCGTTTCAAAAGAGTGTTGGGGTCTGGATGTTTGCGAGTGGTTGAAGAATGATTTGGGGCATGGAAGTGCATATGGTGGGTGTAGACAAGCCAAGAAGCTTGGCCATGAAAAGAGTAAGAGACATCAGTGGCTGGATGGGGATGAAGGGGTGCAGAATGGTTTGTTTCATTAATATGAGATTTGTGACTATTTATATGCAGGAAGGGAAAGCCAGAAAAAGGCACAGAAAGTGGCTTTGAGACTTTTGCCTCATACTCATATTCCTTTGCCTTTAGCAATATCTGGGGTTCTATGGGATGTGGAGGGGAGGATGTAAGACAGTCCCTTGACACTAGAAGACGTATTCTTATTCTATCTTTTTTCCCAACCAGACTGCAAGGCCCTTTATGGAGGGACTGTGTCTTGTTCACTGTTATAGCTATTAAGATCTATTCCGGCTGGGCACAGGGGCTCATGCCTATAATCCTAGCATTTTGGGAGGCCAAGGTGGGCAGATCACAAGGTCAGGAGTTTGAGACCAACCTGACCAACATGGTGAAACCCTGTCTCTACTAAAAATACAAAAGTTAGCCAGGCATGCTGGTGCTCACCTATAATCTCAGCTACTCAGGAGGCTGAGGGAGGCAGAGGTTGCTGTGAGCCAAGATCGCATCACTGCACTCCAGCCTGGGTGACAGAGCAAGACTCGGTTTAAAAAAAAAAAAAAATCTATTCCAGGGGCCAGCACTTACTAGATGCTCAATTAGTGTTTGCAAATTCATCTGTTCAATTATAACAAAGTAGTATAACTATCTTAAAAGAACTGTTTGCTGAGATGTCATAATAATAAGGCTTGCTTTAAGCTCTACCCAGTTCTCCATTATTTAGAAATAATTTACTCAAACCCCTTTCTCACCAGGCAGTCCTGCTCGTCTTGATTTTTGTTCTCAGAAAGAGAATAAAATTGACAGTTGAGCTTTTCCAAATCACAAATAAAGCCATCAGCAGCGCTCCCTTCCTGCTGTTCCAGCCACTGTGGACGTTTACCATCCTCATTTTCTTCTGGGTCCTCTGGGTGGCTGTGCTGCTGAGCCTGGGAACTGCAGGTAAGGGACAGTGGGTGTGGGTTCCATCACCTTGGAGTCATACACAGAATATCATTCTGGAACCACTGGCCTGTTTCTGTAGGCACCAAACCCCTCATTCAGCCAGAGGTGTCTGAGAACAGCAGTGATGGTGCTAGGGGCTCTGTCATACGGGAAAGTGGGAAGTTCTTTTCCCTCTTTTGTATTGGTTTTAAAGGAGCTGGTTTGTATTTCATGAGAGAATAAATGCAGTAAGGACTGAAAGCTTTAGGAAAAACTAAAATATGAACAAAGGCCAATAGTAAGAATATTACCAGATGTCACCAAGGTAATTTGCCAACCCCTGCTTTCATATCTACACAGTGGTTCTTCACCAGAGCCATTCCTCAGAGTCAACTTTGGTGCTTTATTAAAATACAGTTATCTGTGCTCCAGCCTCAGAGATTCTGATTCACATGGTTTGGGATGGAACCTAGTGTATGTTTTTGTAAAGCTCCATTAACAAGGCAACCATATTCTAAAACAGCACTATCCAGAGTGCAGTCTGAAGCCAGATAAAGAGCTTAGCTAGAATGGACATCACTCCATTGCTTCCTTCATTGAGAAAGTCTTGCTATGGGGAAAAAAAGTCAACTGAGAAACAAGAGCTTGGTGATGCAGTTGATCTGCATTTCGGCACAAGCTTTTCATCCCACTAACAAGGTGAGGTCAGGCAGCTTGCCTGTGGACCACACATGGAGTGGCACTGTCTAGATCTTTTCTAAGTCCTCTGTGCGATTTTCTTAAGACCCATATTCAGTTCACATGGATGCAAGTACAAAAGAGTACATTGCTTCTGGAGACTGTCACCAGACAGATAAGAACCACAGCTGATGTCAGATGAGCAAGGCTAATGCCATTTCTTACTGTTCTCTCAAGTTGATCTTGTCCCTCACTGGCTCCTGGCACATAAGAACAGCTGCAATGTAATAGATTCTTAGTGTGGTCCCCTTCCTTCTCCTCTGGAACTAACTGAGGCTACAGTGCCCAGATGGTCAGCAGGTTCCCTGGAAGGAGCAGCCCTTGGATGCCTACGTGTCCACCTTCAGAGGTGCATAGGGCCAGTCTTTTCTGCTGGGGGTTCCCTGGAAGCTCGCCGAAGGCCTGCAGTGAACTTCTGATAATTACCCAGGGAGGAACGTTGGTCAAAGAGGTATAGGGCTATAATCAGTCAGAATGAGGTTTGTCTGGGAGTGAAAGAAAACTCAAAGCAACAGTGGCTAAAGTAGGAAGTAAGGTCATTTCTCTGTCGCAGATGATATCCACATGGCAAGGATCCATGCCAGCCTGGTTCCCCAGAGCTCAAGGACTCAGGCACCCGCTTTCTTCCTCTGCACTCTCTGCCCTTGCTTCCACCTCATAATGAAAGGCCATTCAGCCTCCCATTGCCATGTCTTCTCGCGACCTTGAGGAGGCTGGCAGGGAGGAAAGCAAGCATGCCCCTCCCAGAAGTCACAGGTGGCGCTTCCACCCATGCCTTATCAACCAGGTCCCAGCTATCTAGCAGTGCTTGTCTTCAAAGGAGACCAGGAAATGTAGTTTCATTTTGGACAACAGCCACCCACCATTTAAAAACCAGAGGTTCTATTGCCAAGAAGAGGGGAGAACAGATACTGTGAGACAGGTGAATTCTCAGCACTGGGTGGCCTTCCTCAAGTGAGCTTGAAGTGGGCTCAGCCCTGGTCAGAAGGGAGGGCAGTGGCCCTGGTGCATGAAGGGAAACAGGCCTTTTCTGAAAGTGTCCTAGATCTAATCTCTTACTGGATGCTTTCTTATGTTCTGTCCCCCGGGCATCACAGTCCCCTTGTGATGCAGGTATTGTTATGCTCAAGTTACAGACAGGAAAATTGAGGTTCTGAGGCAGTCACATGCCGAAGGTCATACAGCTGGGAGGCATGACTTGCTGTGACTCCAGAGCTTTGGAGCGGAGCCTGTGCTCTTTCCACTACCTTATACCTCCCTTGCATCTGGGATCCAAAGCTAGGAAATAAAAATAGGCCTCTTCAAGTTTGTTCAAGATGAATCCGTATCAGGGACCACAGCAGTTGGCTGGTGGATGTGGGATGTGCTCCCAACATGTCTGGGGCTTGAGGTTGACAGCCAGAGCCAGCTGGGGATGAGGTGTGATGGGAGGTGGTGGCGGTAGCCCTGGGCAGCGGCACTGTGGGGCTTGAATCCTTGCCTCTAGAGAATCACCAGAGAAACAGAGAGGTCTTGGGAAATACGGCTCAGGACCAGAGAAGGACCCTCCTCTTCCGGCCTCCTTAGGCCCAGCTGGCCCAGCCCAGGGACCCCTGTTGGCTGCGAGTCTGGATAATGGGAACTGTGTCTATGGCTAGACCCCATGATGTTTTGGAGCAGGGATGGTTTTAATTTAACTCAGAAGTATTTGGTGAGCACTGTGGGGACCAGACACTGAGCACGGCACTAGGGGAGGTGGGGAACAGAACTGAGTTTGTCTCTCTGCCCTCGGTACTTACAGTCAAGTAGATGGCCCAACAATGAAATGTGTGATCTCCGCAAAGGTTGATGGATGTGATGATCAGAGAAATCTGGGGAGCTACAGGAGCACCAGAACAAGGCTCTAACCCACGCTGCGAGTCAAAGAGAGCTTCTCAGAGGATAGGCTGGAAATTTCCGGGTCAGAAAATACAGAAGAGGCAAAGGGAGATGCAGCGAGGGTCAAGACAGCACAAGGAGAGAACCTGACTACAGGGGTCAAGGGAAGAGGCCAGGCCAGTCAAGTCAGAGAAACAAGCCCCAAGGCCAGCTTGGACGTGAGCTGCCAACCTCTGCCCCCTAACTTCCCTGCCTAGGCATAGGTTGGACCCAGGGCTTACGGAGCATGGAGTAGCCTCCACTGCAGAGAGACCTGTAGGTTATTTTTCAGGGCTGAAGCTAGTGTGTCGTTCTGCATTCACTCTCAGGATCACATAGTGACATGTGACAATTCAGTGTCAGTGCAAGCAGCAAACAGCGAGACCAGTAGAGGGGACAGAAAGAAACTGGGTGTCCTGGACCTAACGGAGGCATCTATCAGCAGGTTGATTTTAGGCTTTTTAGGACAGAAGGTGCCATGCAGAGCCACCTGCCCCTGCTCCCCTGCCCTGCTGGGGTTAGGCATCATAGAAACCAGATCGCCTGTCCCCTCCTTCCATCACTTGTGGCCGATCCAGGTGACAGGGTGCCCTTTGTTCTCAGAACCCTTTTCATCAGTGCCAGAGCACCTGGCTCTAGGGCTGGGAAGATCAGCAGCTGCACCACTTTTTGATCTTCAGAAGATGCCCCAGCTAACACTTGAGAGGGACTCTGAGCCGCTTTCACATCTTGTGAAGAGATGCCAGGTGAGCGGGTGGTGAGCCCTGCACAGTGCCCAGCTGCCTCATTCCACGTGCCACAGGCAGCTTTGGGGGGACAGACACGCTCTTCAGTTAGCGCCCGCTTTTATGTGTGGGCTTCTTCAGTACATACATAGTTGGTTGTTTGTTTTTTGTTTATGGTTTTTTGTTGGGTTTTTTTGTTTTTCTTGAGACAGGGCCTCAGTCTCGCTCAGGCTCAAGTGTAGCTTCAACCTCCTGGGCTCAAGCAATCCTCCCACCTCAGCCTCCGCAGTAGCTGGGTGGGACTCCCAGTGCCTAGACTCCCCAGTGCCACTATGCCTAGGTAATTTTTGTATTTGTTTTGTAGAGACAGGATTTTGCCATGTTGCCCAGGCTGGTCTAGAAATCCTGGGCTCAAGCAATCCACCCGCCTTGGCCTCCCAGGGTGTTGGGATTATAAGTATGAGCCACACAAATAGTTGTTTGTTTAAATTGTGTTAGAAGGTTGAATGAATACAATTTTTTCACTGTGTAAAAAAAAAAAAAAAAAAAGGAGTAAACTCAAGTTAATAATTTTTGCCCAGACGTGTTATTTTTCTAGTGACTGTAAATCATTCTCTTAACTAGTTGACAAATTCTGACTTGTCTGGGGATTGTCTTCAGCAGAGCATATCAAGCCCCCATCCCACACCACCTAACAATGACATTTATTAGTCCAATGGAATTTGTCTGTTACCATCAATATGACAGTAACTGCTAAAATCCAATAGAAAAAAGTGAAAACTATAGTAACCTTGGTAATCTGGTGGATTGGAAAGAACTCAGATGACCTGGTCACCCCCAGCGGTATTAAGGTGGTCTGGAAACTCCAGAGTTTGTACAATGGAAGAGACCCATATTGGATTTTGGCAGGGGTTGGGGCTTCCCTTAAGGTCTGTGCTGCAGTTAGAAGATTTAATCACAGGGCTGCACACAGCATACACCATATACTTGAGATGCACAAAGGGGTGGGCTTGGAAATGAGGCATCAGGTTCAGACAGAGGGTTTTCCATAGGTTTCCCATCAAACAACCTGGGATCCAGGCTGGCTCTGCCTCCGCACTTCCTTTTTGCCATGTTTGCAGTGGAAAACTGATGTGAGGTTGCCTCACAAAGATGTTAGGAGGCTGAGGTGAGACAAGAGCTTTGGTGTGCAAATAAGGGATCACATGTACTTTTTACACTAGGAATTAATGTTGACCAAGGAACGTCTAGTACCTTCAGCTCTGTAGTTTATTCTTCACTTTTCCTGGCACATTCAATAACACAGTTTAAAAAGAAAATTGTCTTTTTTAAAGTTATCAGAGATCTAGAAGATAATTGGAGTTATTTTTGCTGGGCCTGTTGATGGCCCAGTCCTGTTCTAGGAAAAGAGTGAAGGGAGGGTGCACAGGAGAGAGTCGAAATAGCTCCTGTTTCAGAAGGCCATGGCCCTATTCGGAAGGTGCAAAGGAAAGCAGTTTCCATGCACATCTCTGTGCCTTTGCTCCTGCCGGGATCTTCCTTTAGAATCCCCTCCCCTGTCCGACTCTCATCCCAACTCTCCACCCCAAACTGCTCCCAGAACTAGTCATTCTTTAAGATTGGTTTTCAGTATCATTCTTCTTGGAAAATCTCCTATAAATTTCTCAGCCATACTTAGATATTTCTTCTCTATTTTTTTCCTTGCACATTTTATATTCTTCATTCTGTCAACAACTGTTTATCTCATGCCTGCTCTGTCAGCCCTGGTGTCACATTGTGTGTCCACTACATGACCTGGGTACTTGAGATACAGCAGTGAGCAAGACAGTGGCTCCGCAATCCAGGTCTAACATTCTAGTGGGTGGGGAGAGAGGCAGTGAGTAAGGAAATATGCGTTCCATAGTGATAGGTGCTGTCAACAATAAAGCAAGATGTATTGTCATCCCACAAGAGTAAGAACACGTGGGTTCAGGACCACGCCTTTTTCTTTCTGTGTCTCTTAGCACAGTTCCACACCTGAATGGATTTGGTTAGGAGTGCTGATGGATTTGGTTAGGGGTACTGACCCAGTGAGTAACATCACATCAGTGTCATGGGTGTTAGATGAGATGAATATATGGAAGAACTCATATATTGCAGGCTGCCTGTCAATGAGACTTTCCTCTTTTTTCCTAATCCTCATGCTGCCAGAGCAAAAGGCTGGGGCTGACAGGACCCTTGGGCCAGTTTTCTGGACAAGGCCAGGTACACAGAACATATTAGAAAGTAGAACCCCTCCAAATTAGGCCTGCTTCCCTTGGGGAATTATCCCAACCAGCTGGGCTACCTTCCCTAAGGAATTGCTATCTACAACAAGCATTGTATCACCTTAATCTTTTGAAATGTTTTAAAGCTTGCTAATAATATCCAGATTTATAGCTAGCTGCACCATGAATACCCTTCAGATAACTTTGAAGCTCTCAAGGGAGATCTCTAGAAAGTTGTCTCCAAATCTCCTTAATAGAATGTATTACTTGAGGAAGATATATCCGTTCATTCACTCAATCAACAAATATTTATTGAACATTTACTGTGTGTCAGACCCTGTTAAAAATGCTGGAAATATAGGCCTTAAATAAATAAGTCAGTCAATGTTATAGAACTTTAAAAGTTGATAAGTGGCATGGAGAAAAATGAAGCAGGAAGGACAAATAGGAAATGCGTAAGGGGGCAGGGTATCATTTTAAATTCGGCAGTCGGGGGTGCCTCACTGAGAAGGTGATGTTGAGGAAAGATTTGCAGTAGGTGAGAGCAGAGCCGTAAGACCATCTAAAGGAAGGGGAAACATCCCAGGCAAGGGGCTGGCAAGAGGCCGGGGCTCTAGATCACAGCAAGGGAGGCCTATTCAGCCACAGTAGAGTGGGTGACGGAGAGCATGATTCAGGGAAGAGTTGAGGGGTCAGATCCCGGGGCTTTGCTGGCCTTTGTAGGAACTTTGGCTTCTAACCTGAATTGGGAAGTCTTTACAGGATTTTAAGCAGAATAAAAATGTGACCTGACTACCTTTTAATAGCAGTGATTCAGTAAGAAGAGGATGGTGACTTGGAATAGGTCACAATGGTGGAAGTGGTGTGACATATTGGATTCTGCATCTGTTTCAAAGGTAGTGCACATTGGATGTTCTGGTTACATGAAAGAAAGAATTGGAGAGGACTCTGAGGGATTTGGGCCTGAGCAACTGGAAGATAACTTTGCCATCAACTGATATGGGGCAAGAATTTGAGTATAGCATTTTCAGGTAGATCAGAAATTAATTTTTAGTTGCTTTAATTGAGATGTCTTTTAGACCGCCAGGTAGAGATCTCAAGTAGGCAGTTAGCTGTCTGAGTCCGAAGTGAGTGGAGGAGGTCCTGGCTAGGATTTACATTTAGGAACTTGGGAACATATTAGTAGTACTTAAAACCATGAGATTAAAATGAATGTAGATAGAGAGGGGAAGAAATCCAAGAACTGTGCTTTGAGGCACTTCATGATGCCCTGGAGATGAGGGAGAACAAACAGAGAAGACTGAAAGGGAGTGACCAGCGGGTAGAAGAAGAAAGTGGGTGTGGTGCCCTGGAATGCAGGTG
The DNA here is from genome assembly GCF_001604975.1 of Cebus imitator. Lineage (NCBI taxonomy): Eukaryota > Metazoa > Chordata > Mammalia > Primates > Cebidae > Cebus > Cebus imitator. The sequence goes on along the minus strand of NW_016107948.1, from coordinate 258,468 downwards.
AAGGGTTTCACAGGGTCCAGTGTGGCATGTGCGGCCACTAAGGGAGAACTGAGGATTGACCACTGAATGATCATGATTGGAGTAGGTGAAGAGAAAGTGGGAGGAAAAGAATTGGAAAGAGTAAGTGTAGACAATCTTGAGGAATTTCACTGTTAAAAGGAACAGAAATGGGGAGGAAGCTGGGAGAGGAAAGAGTCCACAGTAGATTTTTCTTAAAGATGGGAGATAGTTGAGAATGATTCAGTAGAGAGAAAGATTTTGATAAAGAGAGTGAAAATTACTGAAGAGCAGCCAGGCATGATGGCTTATGCCTGTAATCCCAACACTTTGGGAGGCCAAGGCGGGTGGATCATGAGGTCAAGAGATCGAGACCATCCTGGCCAACATGGTGAAATCCTGTCTCTACTAAAAATGCAAAAATTAGCTGGGCATGGTGGGACATGCCTGTAGTCCCAGCTGCTTGGGAGGCTGAGGCAGGAGAATCACTTGAACCCGGGAGATGGAGGTTGCATCGTGCTGAGATTGTGCCACTGCACTCCAGCCTGGGCAACAGAGCGAGACTCCATCCCCCCACCAAAAAAAATAAATAAATTGAAGGGCTATGTTCACATAGATGAGAAAGAGTGGGGTCTGGTGAAGTATGGCTATAAGATCATGGACCATTTATTAATGTTCAGGGAGAGGGCTCAGATGATGGACCTGTGTTGATAGCAGGTAGGTGTTAAGTGGTTGGCACTAGCAGAGGTTTTCTGATTGCACCAGTTTTCTCAGAGAAACAGGAAGTAAGATCATTGAGAGTGAGGATGGGAAGGAAGCTCGTGAAGCTTGAGGAATTTATAAAACTGTTATGCAGAAGAAGGGGAAATGAATGGAACAGTATGGGAGCATGAAAGTTTCTGATAGTAACTCAGATGGCATCCTCACTCTGATTTCTTTTTTGGCCTCTTTTATTGTTCCCCCTAATAGCTGAGGTCCAGCGTAATGCCAGCATGCAGTAGATGCTCAGTAGATGTAAGTTAATTTCAGAATTGGAATTCTATCCACCTATATCTCATTTATTACTAACTCTGTATAGCACTCACTATAGCTGACCCGATTGCTCTTAATATTCTAAGAGCCTTACCTGTTTATTATACTTAACTCATCACAGCTATGGGTATGGCACTTAGAGCCCCAAGACAGGACGAGATCACCAAGAGTGTGAGAAGTAAGTATTACTATCCTCCAATTTCAA
>NW_016107948.1:250793-256869 GCF_001604975.1 Cebus imitator | reverse complement strand
GAGACGGGTTTCACCATGTTGACCAGGATGGTCTCGATCTCTTGACCTCGTGATCCACCCGCCTCGGCCTCCCAAAGTGCTGGGATTACAGGCTTGAGCCACCGCGCCCGGCCACTTGTCTACTCTCTTAACCATCAGAGAGCAGTGGCCCACATTGCTTGTCACACATTTCAAAGCTGAGCCTGGAATAAGCCTTCTCCCAATTCAGTGCTCTTCCCACCACTGTCCCCTGAGATTCATCCTATCTTGGGATCTACCCGTAGTCTAGTTCCCATTAACACACATTAGCTACCCATGATAGCAGTGGTAGTGCCCAATCCGTAAAGACAAAGCAACTGTCATGTGATGAGGGGATCTTGCCTGCACTGACACAGCCATCCAGGAGAGGGCAGTCATGTGCGCCTGACCACGTCTGCCCCACCCACAGGCTCTGCAACTGCAGGCTCCGAGCTGGATCCAGCTAGTGTCCTGGCTTTTGTCCTGAAGCCAGCGCACCCCTGAACGTTTGTCTAACCCAGTGGTTCTCAAGCGGCCCCTCCAGGTGACTTTTTGCCCCTGATGTAGCATTTGGCACTGCGTGGACACATTTTTGGGTTGTCGTGGCTGGTGGGGATGGGAGAGCGCCCTGGCATCTGTATAGAGAGGCGTGGCAAGTTGCTAACACCCTTCAGGGTGCAGGACAGCCCCAGCCCCAGTGAAGATCTGGTCCACAATGTCAGTGAGGAACTCTACCCTAAAGGAAAGTCCTAAACACCCCCAGGAACAAATAGAAGATGGTTTTAATAAGGATGTTCAGATACAATAGTGATCACTCAAAAATAACTTGCGGGTTCTGCTTCTTGGGGAATGCCAAAGGCTTTATAATGTCTAAGTGGATCTTGACTCATCACTTTAGCTGCTCCCACCACTGACTGTGCCAGGTTGGGAGGTGTGTGCATATGTGCCCTTGACAGCACAGGGCAGCTGAGAGGAGAGACTGGCCCCCATTAGCGTTCAGGTCCAGCAGGACATGCTTACCTTTGTTTGAAGAAACCATCCATCCTGTTCTGTGGAAACGTTCTCCGTCCTCACTCACTATTTGTGATATTGTGAACCTGGTTTTGCAGAACCATAATCTGTAGCCAATACTGCTGGGCCTTGTAGGAGGAGCAGATACTTGTTCCCTGGCCCAGGGCACTTCTGATATTCCAGAGTGTTTCTCAAAGTCCGCTGACCTCACCTACCAAACAGGCACTCTGGGAGGGGACACCTCCTCTGGAATTGGGAATGTTTCCTGAAGCATGCCCTGAATCACACCCCATTTTGGAAAAGCATAGGCATTAATCCATCCTTACCCAAAACAAATATTGCCTCCAAGCCAAAGTGAGCCCAGCATTCATAAAATATTGATCTCTCTGTAAATCAAGCTGCTCCACTGTTTCTTACAATGTCACTCTTGTTCAGCAGATCGTAGAGCTTGGGAATTAAGATCAGTCTTACTCAGTGGAATCAGCTTTTGATCTACAGCAGTTATCCTCCCCTTTCCTTCATACAGACCCTACTGTGAATATCTAAGGACTCCTGAGTAACGAACCTGAAGTCAGTTTATAGCTGAAATAATCTCTAAATGTTCTTCAAGCTATAGGTTTCACCAAATACCAGAGCCAAAGATCTTCTTCTTTACAGTAGTTGATTTAAAATCCGTAGTGGGAAAATATCTAAAAATCATATGCAGCCACAAAGCTGGGATTTTGATTTACCAGTGTCTTCAGAGCTAATTCAAGGACTTCTTTAGAGGAGAGAAAAGAAGGCAGGATATACCTATGTGAATGGCAAGACATTAGGGCGACCTTGCTGGCCTCAGTTGAATGTAACACTGTGCTCCTGAAATTTAATGATAGTAATAAACCATGATCACTTATGGGACGCTATTACTATGGGCTGGGCACAATACCAAGTACTTTCCAGGTAATCTCACTCCATGCTCAAACTACCACCAGGATACAGGTATTCTAGATAAGGAATCTAAAACTCCTCCAGGTATTCTAGATAAGGAATCTAAAACTCTGAGAGGCCAAATAACTTGTCCTGGGCTACCCACAAAGAGGCAAAGCTGGGATCTGAACCTGGGAAGGTTAACGCTGAGGCTCAGTAGACATTTTAAATGTGCTAAGAGAGTTTGCTCTTGAAATGAAATCTGAAATAGATCCTTTTGAGAAAACAAAGATACTTGTCTCTTTCATAAAGTTTAAATTTTTGGTGAAGAAAGATTCTATAATGTGGTACTAATATCTTTGTGTGGTTTCATCAGTGTAACAAGTTTGGTTTGCATCACAAAGTGATGTGGTAGGAAAACTATGAATTTTCAGAGTCCCACGTGTTCAGGTTTTTATTTTCCTTCTACTAATTATGAACTCTGAGACTTTACAAAAGTTACCTGTCTCTTCTTTTCTTTTCTTTTTTTTTGAGACCAGAGTCTCGCTCTGTCACCCAGGCTGCAGTGCAGTAGCATGATCTTGGCTCACTGCAACCTCCACCTCCCAGGTTCAAGTGATTCTCCTACCTCAGCCTCCCAAGTAGCTGGAGCTACAGGCATCTGCCACCACACTTGACTAATTTTTGTATTTAATATTTGTAGAAGCAGAGTTTCACCACGTTGGCTAGGCTGGTCTTAAACTCCTGAGCTCGTGTGATCTGCCTGCTTTGGCCTCCCAAAGTGCTGGGATTACAGGTGTGAGCCACCGCACCTGGCCTACTTGCCTCTTCTAAACCTGTTTTCATATCCACAAAATGAGATGAGTATTATCGTATGTGTTAGGTGCCTTGGAAATTGCCTACCAATGATCACTGTAATGATCACTGTTGGTATTATTTAGAAGTTAAATGTGTGTTCCTGATTTTTATTTTTTGCTGTGTATATTATAAATTATGGTGGGTACTTGACTTTGACATCTGTTTTATGTAATGCCAAAGGCCAGGCATAAAGAAACATGGCTTGTTGAACCATGGTTCATGTCTAGGAAAACACTGATATAAAGGATGTTTGTGTTTTAAACTTTAGGAACTGCCCAGGTTATGGAAGGTGGCCAAGTGGAATATAAGCCCCTTTCGGGTATTCGGTACATGTGGTGGTACCATTTAATTGGCCTCTTCTGGACTAGTGAATTCATCCTTGCGTGCCAGCAAATGACTATAGCTGGAGCAGTGGTTACTTGTTATTTCAACAGGTAGGTCCACTGTTTTTTTTCTATTGGTTTATCTATGTGGTTTATCTACGTGCTTCATGTTAATATATCAAAAGATATTTGGTAATGTTGACCTAGCCCCTTAAAATGAGTTGGCAAGAATAAAAGACTAAGCTAAAAATTGGGCTGTATGCTCATTTGGTGGTGAGAAAAAAATATTATACCTTAAATCTGTCACATTTCCAACCTCTTTTGCTTTAAGCTGGAAAATTTAGAAAGAAGCCAAACAGGGAGAGATCATATTTCTTAGACTTGAAAGATAAAAAGGAGCTGGAGCATGGTGGTGCCATCTCTGCTCACTGCAACCTCCGCCTCCCAGGTTCAAGTGATTCTCCTGCCTCAGCCTACTAAATAGCTGGGACTACAGGCGCCTGCCACCATGCCCAGCTAATTTTTGTATTTTTAGTAGAGATGGGGTTTCACCATATTGGCCAGGATGGTCTTGAACTCTTGACCTTGTGATCCACCCACCTTGGCTTTCTAAAGTGCTGAGATTACAGGCATGAGCCACCGTACCCACCATTCTTTTAATATTAAAAAAAAAAAAAAAAAGAAAGGAAGGAAGGGTTGAACTTCCTTATGATATCCATCCAAATTGACTTTAGACAAAAAAATTACTGGTCTATTTTGAATATGCTTCAGTAAATTCTGTGAGCCTCACTTTGTGATCTGCAAAATCCAATAACGTTTGCTTGGGGGAAAAAAATTAATCCTAAAGGAATTGTATGTAACCACAAAATATAATTTATATTATAGTTAGGTGCTAGTGGATTAGTTACTTGCTTCTCTGTTTGTATCCCCATCGCCTCTGAAAGCAATTGAGGACACATCCAAACACACACACCCCAGAACGCTTTACCTCTCCTGTGTGGGACTCTCACCCCGGGTCAGTGAGAGCCCACAGGACAGAGGAGCCCAGCCAGGGCAATGTCAGGGCTGGACTCAAAACAGAAAGTTTACTCTACAAAGGGCTGATCCTCCTCCGACTTCTCAGACCAAATGATCGAGAGGCATGAGCTTCATGAGAGAGACAGCCCACCAGGGGTAATTCCTGCCATTGAGCAGTTTCCTCCTGACGAGAAGGAGCACTGTGGGTTGCTTTTTCGTTTTTCTTCTCTTTTCTTTTCTTTCTTTTTTTTTTTTGAGACAGAGTCTTGCCCTGTTGCCAGGCTGGAGTGTAGCGGTGTGCTCTCGGCTCACTGCAACCTCTGCCTCCCAGACTCAAGCGATTCTCCTGCCTCAGCCTCCCAAATAGCTGGGACTACAGGTGTGTGCTACCATGCATAGCTAATTTTTGTATTTTTAGTAGAGACAGAGTTTCACCATGTTGGCCTGGATGGTCTTGATCTCTTGACCTCATGATCTGCCCACCTCAGCCTCCCCAAAGGGCTGGGATTACAGAGGTGAGCCACCGTGCATGGCCAGGAGCACTGTGGGTTTTCAATGTAGTGTGCAATTCTGAAGCCTCCATCATTAGAGGCTCCAGAGGACTCATAGAGGGACAGCTGCCCTTGGCATTGAGAACCTACAAGCAGCTGGGAGTGGGTTGTGTGTATTGCTTGCTCCCAAGTAGGGGAGCAAAGAGGGTATTCTAACCAAATTGGCCGGCAAGTAATATTTGCCTGCCAGCAATTTTGTGTTGTCTTAGAATAACAAAACCAAAGCATTTTCAATGAGGACTTCTTATTTGGAGTTCCAGTAAGGCATATATACTTATCTTCGAATCCCTTCCCTCTCTCCAGCCACTCAAAAAATCATGAAAGATTGAAACAGGCATAAACACAGCAGGACAGTGAGAAACAGAGGCAATGACAGCAAATAAGAAACACCAACCAAATGGTGAGAGCGGAGGAGAGGGAGGTGGAGCAGTGCCCCTGAGCTCCACCTGGAGAAAGCTGAAGCAGCCTGTCTGTGCATGCTGGCTGCGTGAGGGGGTGCAAATAAGACGCAGCCTGAAGTGAGCCACAGAATCCCAGAAAGACTCAGGAATTCAAGTATAAAAACCATCCCTAAGATTAGCTGAAAGCCTTCCTAAGGAGTAGACTCCCAAATCCACACCAGCTGAGACAGGGAAATTTGTTATCCAGAGAGGGAAACCAGAGAGGGCCTGGACTTGGGGTATCGGGTACAGTTGAGGCTGGGGGCAAGTCTCTGTACTAAAAGCAGGGGGAGTGAGTAAAAGCCTAAACACTGAAGTGAGGCCCCCCACACAAACATCAGCACCCCACATTCCACAGTTCAGCTCACAGAACGTTGGCAGTTCATTTGATATTCCCTAGGAAGAGGTTAGAGCATGCTTTTATGGAGAAACTGCCTAACCCAATGTGAAGACCTACAGATAGTGCCACATGGGGCCCCCCCAATGAAATGGATTTTCTGACTCCTAGCAAAACAGTGAAGCTCGTTAGACAACAATTAACATTCCTCACACAGAGCTTCTAGGTCATTCTGGAGAGCCTCACTCTTCAACTTGAACTGTTCATCAGTGATTATTAAACAAAATGAACAAAAGGAAACTACAAAACAAACTATAATATAATCAGAGAAACAAAGATATATTGCTAGGACCCCCTCCCACCAAAAAAATAAGTGCATAGTGAGGAAACAAGACCCCTGAGTAATTGTAAGTGTGATTACAAAAGTGCAAATTTTCTGTTGAAGGATTAAAATATAAAGTGGACAAACTCTTTCGGAAGGTAGAATAAAAAGACAAAGCGACATAAAATAAGGGAGAAAGGATTAAAAGACGATAAATTTGGCAGTCCCAGTATCTGACTAATATGAGTTCCAGAAATACAGAACAACAACAACAACAACAAAAAAAAATAAACACGGTTTGATGAGACTAGTCA
>NW_016107948.1:237355-250767 GCF_001604975.1 Cebus imitator | reverse complement strand
AAAAAAAAAACAGAAGAAAGAGAGGAATTAACAAAGAAAATTTCCCAGGGCTGGAGGACACAAGTAAAGAGATCCCAGAAGCTTCCCAAGGGAAAAAAGATCACAGGCAAAGGATCAAGGACCAGAATAGGATCTGACTTTCAACAGCAACTCTGAACCAGAAAAACAGTACAGCAAGGCTGTAGAAGTCTAGTGAAAGATTATTTGCAACCTAGAATTGTGTAGCCCATCTATAGCTAGTATAAAGTGCTCTACCTAGTCCTACTACCAGTCAAGGGTAAAGAAGAATAAAGTCATGCACAGCCAGTCCCAAAATTTCCCTGCCCACGTTCTTTCAAGGAGGGATATTCCCCACTGAAACTAATAAGTAAGCCAGAGAGGAAAACATGAGTTTCAGAAAACAGGCTCAAGAAGAGAAAGGAATTCTCGGGAGGGTAGCTATGCAGCAGGTATAGAAAGCTGCTAAGGTAGACAGTGGGTTCCAGGAGAGATGTCACCATGAAAAGAAAATGGAACCGAGGGAATACTAGGTGTATTCGAACACGCTAAGAAAAGCCTTTACGCATTGGTGAAGCATTCGGTGATGCCCATGGAAATCCAAGCTAATAAAAAATATGTAACAACTTCAGAAAAAAAAAAAAGTTGTACAGGAAGGGAAATCTAATTGGAATATACTACTTGGATTAGTTGTGAATATTGTTTACAGCACATATTTATGTATGAATAACAAACAGTAAGCATTAATAACTTTGATGTGATTATATTGGAAGAAAGGATGGGAACATGAGTGTGAGGGGGATTGGGGAAGTTAGGCTATGTAAGAAAATGAAACCAGAATCTTTCATAGCAGAAAAGTCAGTAGACAATATCTGAAGCTGGCTGGGCGTGGTGGCTTACACCTGTAATCCCAGCACTTTGGGAGGCCGAGATGGACGGATCACCTGAGGTCAGGAGTTCGAGACCAGCCTGGCCAACATGGTGAAACCCTGTCTCTAAAAAAAAAAAAAAAAGTAAAAGATAATATCTGAAGCTGAAAAATCAAGAAATAGCAGTAAGAACATGTAATTTTGAGGTGTGGAGGTGAGTTCTCTAAAACAGCTCCGGTATTATCTCTAGGGAGAGAGAATTATGAATGGGGGAAGAAAACTGCTATTTTTCCTATTAAGCCTAGCAGTGCTTTTGGGGTTTGTAAGATACTTTACATATTACTTTGATTTAAAAAATAATTTATAATATACACAATGATTTATTTTTAGCACAACTATTCCATTTATTAAAGAGCTCTGCTTCCTTTTTTATTTTCTGGCTAATTTTGAAACCTCAAGGTTTTTCCTTATCTCAAAGTTCACAATTCTTTGTGTCCTTTTCTGGCCTGCACTCAGGGTGAGGATTAAATATAGCCAGGGGGCATTCATCTTTGTCATTCATTTAAGCACTAAGAGGGCAGAAGAGTTCATACAAAGACCGTCAGGTACCAGAGTATGGGCAATCTGTAGAATTTACTTTTTACAACCATTTGCTTGAAGAGGGATCAACTGAGAGCCAAAGGTGCTGTTAGGGATGTGATAGGAAGAAGCTAGCACCATTCAAGGTGTTTGAAGGGACACTTGAGGCATAGCTTCATCATCGTTTTCAAATATACAGACGATGGTTTCCAGCTGCTCTGGATCTGCTGAGGGAGAAGAGGAAATGGATTCACAGCAGAGCCTACAGAATTTAGGTAGAGACAGATGAATTTCCTAACATAGCAAGAGTTACCCAGGCCAGTTAAAGAATGCTCTTCTTTATAATAAAGACAATTTTCATTTTCTGTAGAATTAGAAAGAAATACAGCCTTCTCAGCTCTCCAAGCCCCATTTGCAGTGATCTTGTTGTAAGAAATACGGCAAGGGACCTGGTCTCTGCAGAAACCACATGGTCCTTTGCTGGGACCAGCTTTATGTTGAAGGCCATTCGTCCCGTGCAGCCCACATCTAGTCCAGCAGCCTCAGCACAAAATTCATTTTCTGTAATGTCAGAAGAATTTTTAGTGAGCACAGGCTGCATCTAACTAGAGCTAAAGCTTGTCCCTAGGACCATGATGTGACTTGCTTGGCTGTGTGCACTGTGCTGTCTGATGGGACTGGAAGTTACAAACAGTACTTGGTACCATGACCCAGAGGTGTCAGAGGACTTGGATGGATGGGACCAGGAAACCCTTTGCCCCACAACTTGGATTGATGTATTCTGGGGACCTGGCTTGTTGTTCTGGGAGCCAGGCACCGTTAGCACTCAAAACAGCCACACATCCAAAAGAAGGGGGAAGCTGGGCTTCATGGGGCACGTGCTGGAGTTGCCTTACCCTCTAACAATGCCCGTGTCTTCCTTGCTGCCACTACCCACAGAATCGGGGTGGATGTGGCCCAGTGGGAAGGTCTAGAGAGAGATGAGGAAGCCTGACTGGGGACCTAGTCCTCTCCAGCCTCCTGAGAAACTTATTGCTGGGTTTCCCCATATGCTCAATCCTGCAATGCTGTCCCCCAGGTCAATTCTTAAAATATGAATAAGTCCAGAGATAAGTATTATGTTTAGCATCACTGGGTGCGTCAGACCCTCTTCCTGAAGGCAGGTTTGTCTGGTTGTGAGGGAGACAAAGCAGGAGGCACAGCCACGCACACACAGCAGGGAGAGGTAGCAGGATGACGTTACCTTTGAACATGGAAATGAGTCTGAGAGGAGAAGGTGGCCCCAGAGACATGCCACTTCATTAGCCTTTTTTTCCGTAGGGCTGTTTCTAGTTTTGAGGGCAGGTATTGAGTGACTCCTGGCTCTGTGAGCTGGCTTGGGTTGAAAGGGCTCTCTTTTTAAGTTCCCTCTCTCATCATGTGATAACCCAGCTTCTGGAACCTGTGGGTCTTCCAGCCAACAAGCCTTGCAGAGCCTCGAGCCATAACCAGGATGTGTTACGGACCAGGGAAGCTGAGGCAGTGGAGGCAGTCCTCTGCCTGAAATGGTTAACCCCACTGCAGTGAAACCTCCGAAGGCTGATGGCTAACCCCACACTTCAGTACCTGGAGGGCTAACCCTGAGGCCCAGTGGCCTATGAATCATTTGTTTCCCTGCCAGATGGAAAGCAGGTGGTGTCCTCTTCTCCCTGCATCCCCTCTTGAGCACCATAATAAGTTCTAAGGCACATAAATCTCCTCAATGGAAAAGTAAACATTCTTCCTTTAAAAAAAAGTGAGGAAAGGGAAAAAAATGTGTCAGATTTTCCTGGCCTACACTACTCTTCTAGTTTATCCGATCAAAATGAATTCCTATTAGCAATAGCTTCCATGGTTTTTCCTATTTTAAATTATACTGGGTTGAAACACACATCCCTCTTTTTGTGGGACAACTGGGTTGCAGTTTTTCAGCTCCCAATATTACTTTCATGTTCTCTTTTTCTTCCCAGCTGATTTGAGTAACAGCAAAATGCAGCCATTGCCAACTCTTGAAACATTTTTGGCTGCCTTCCTTTTCCTCTCTCAAAACCTAGGCTGCTGTCAAAACCTTAATTCATAGTGACTTATTAGCAACCAGAGCAAGTTGGAGAATAATCCATTATAAAGAAACCAAGCTTCACTGGGAATCTGTGAAGTTGCTTCTCAGAAAGGCCTTATTTTGTAGAACTGGCTTCAGCGGGAATTCAGAGGGTCACCCCTGGGGCGGCACCAGCCCCCACTCCTTTGTTTTATCTTCAGGTTTAGGGGAGAGTGACGGCTGTGCCCATTCTGTTCTTTCTCACTTTTTTCCCTGCCTGTGAAACTGACTTGTACACATTCTTGGGAGCTGCGTCATGACAAGTCCCGTAAATGATTCACACTGGAGTGACCTTTAAAGAGCAGGGTGGAAACCAGCAGGATTTGGGGAGCCTAGAGCTGTGCAGAAGCCAAGTACCCGGGGCTCTCTGTCCCCTCCCTGTAACAGGAGTTCACTGTTGCCTCTGTGGCCACTGACCCTGGTCACGTGATGTGGTGATGATTTTTTTTAATCACCAGGCGAATGCTGGCAATATTTACGTATAGTCCTGTGTAATCAAACCTTGGAGACTGTGCTACAATTAAACTTCCGAAAGTAAAAATGAGATGAATAGGCTGAAGGGTTGGTGGATGGGCTAGGCATTATAAAGAGGAAATCTTTTTTAACTCATCAATATTTTTTTTTAATTTTTTCTGTTTTATATTCTTTGTAGCATTGAGTGGCACCAAAACGAATTAAATTAATCCAAGAAACAATTTAACCAAAGCTACCAAGGAGTATAAAAAGTGTGCCAAATGCTATTGCATCACAACTTTCTAAGTTGTTACTGCCACGGGTAATTGGAACCAGAGAGCGTTTGCTGCTTTATAAAAAGTGTTTTTAAAATGCTGTCTTTTTCCCTATTTCCAGAAGTCAAAATGACCCTCCGGATCGTCCCATCCTTTCGTCTCTCTCCATTCTCTTCTTCTACCATCAAGGAACTGTTGTGAAAGGGTCATTTTTAATCCCTGTGGTGAGGATTCCAAGAATCATTGTCATGTACATGCATAATGCGCTGAAAGAGCAGGTAAGGCTATCTCCTGAAACACTGAATGTTCCGTGTTTGGGTTGCCAAAAACTTAATTACTAGAAAACTACAGCGGGTCCCAGGACAGAAATGTGACCTGCGGCCATGCAGAAAGCCCCTGTGCTCCCCAGCTCCCATCCCCCGCCTCTCCCAGCAAACCTTTTATTTTCCCAGAGTCTCTGTTTTGTTTATGGTTTTGTTTATTGGGTTTTCTCCAATGTGGTGGAGATGGCGGGGGGGAGGGAGTAGTTCTGAGTTCACTGAATTTCCTTCTTATGCAAATGCTGAACAAATGGGATGAACTCTTAAATGTTTATCATGGTTTTTTTTTTAATCATGCTTTTTTAAGTGAAAAAATACACTATAAGATAGGAATATTTGTTCATTTCTGTTTTAATGCTAAAATATTGCCTGCCTTTTGTGTTTCTCAGAAGGTGTCATGGGAAATTCCTGGCCTGTGTGAGGAGGAAGGAGGGAGAAAAGGAGAGAGTTTGAATGAGTGTACATGAGAGTGTGTATGTGTGTGTGTACATGTGTGTGTGTACACGTGTGTGCACTAATGCACTTGAGAGTGAGATGGGCCAGCTGACCTCCATCTCAGCTCAAAGGACAGAAAACTGTAGGGCTTTTGTGCCTGGGGGATTTCTCCTCCCTGGTTTTTATTTCCATGCACATTTGGTTATGAATGCCAGTGGAAACCAGAACACCAGGAAAACAGCTGTTCTCATGGTATTTCTGGCCTGCCAAACAAGGGAAGATTGGACTTTTCCCAACTCTTCTGTTCTCACACAATGTTAATCTCTCCCCCATCACCACCTCAGAGTTGGTGACTTGGTCAGTTTCATAAACTTACCTGATTCCAACCTTTCAGGTGTAGCTATGTGTCCTTAGTAAATTGAGGACATTTTGCCCATAGGTTGACATTTTATTTTAGAATTGTTTTCATTTGCTTTTTAAAAATATATCTGAATTGTTGATATTTTAAAATCTATAGTCAGGATTTAGTATATCAATTAGAAGCAATTGATTGGATATCACTTAAAATTATCTGGTTTCCTTATCTGGAAATGCATGCTAAGCAGTTGCCCCTGATTGTAGAATTATTTTATTGTATTTCTATTAATATTTTGCTTGGCCACCTTTTGGTGACTTGAAGAGGCATTTCGGTATCCAGGACAAAACTAGCTACTTTTGGCTCCTGCATTTTGGAATCAATCCTTCAGTCTTAGCAAACTTGCAGGATTTCTTGAAGAACAGGACAGCATTTTATTGTAAATCTATTTGTGATGTGTATGTGTGTGATTCATAATAGAAAATCATGAATTAATGAGCATCGGGGAGCTTTCTGTCCCTCCTAAAGCTAGGCATCTTAAACTCCCTGGGGAAACAGCCTTTCGTAAGTCTAAAAGAGAAGTCAATGGAAGGCCCAAGGTCTCTCTGACTGAGGTCTAAAAGGTTATTTATCACTTCCCAGATCCCACAAGGACCAAGGGCCAAAATTGCTTTTAATGATGTCACTATTGGGAAAATGTGTCCTTTCTTAGGTTAAAAAAAATTTTCTTCCTCAGCAGCCTTACTGCCCAGCACTGTGTCCATGACTTAAACATTTCACACAGCCACCGTGTGATTTTTCCCAGTTAAATAGGCTCATTCACCAACACAGCCAGGCTGAAAAGTATCCAGATCAAGTTTCACCCAATTGAATTAACACTGGGATGAGAAAATGTCCATATAAGGCTGAGTTATTCCTGGGGTCCTCATCCTAGGCTATTTCAGGATTGTTTTCAGGGATGTTTTCACTCTGGAGAGTGGGTAGGATGCCACCAAGCACCCCTCCCTCAAGAGGTTCATTAAAGTATTCATTCTTGAGCTATGTACAAGTTCAAGTTATATTTTGAAGGAGTCATTTATCTCTCAAACTTTAGTCCTGAAAAAAATCACTACAGGATTTATTTCCCCCAAAGTTAAACTTGATGCTTTACTTATGTGGGCACATAACTAGTATCTACAGTGCATTATTTGTTTTTTGGTTTCTGGGATGTGATTTTTTTTTTNTTTTGAGATGGAGTCTCACACTGTCGCCCAGGCTGGAGTGCAGTGGCATGATTTCAGCTCACTGAAACCTCCGCCTCCCAGGTTCACATGATTCTCCTGCCTCAGCCTCCTAGGTAGTTGGGATTATAGGCACACACCACCACACCTGGCTAGTTCTTTGTATTTTTAGTAGAGATAGGGTTTCGCTATGTTGGCCAGACTGGTCTCGACTCCTGACCTTGTAATCTGCCCTCCTCGACCTCCCAAAGTGCTGGGATTACAAGTGTGAGCCACTGAGCCCAGCTTGTGACTTTTTCATGAATGTAAACTTTGCTTTAAAAAAGCAAAGTGTACCATCAGACACTTAAGGGCAGATAAAGGGGGAGGAAAGGTGGTTTTTACTGGAACCAGAAGGCCTGCTTTTCCTTTACTGTAGTATGGACTGACCTCCCTTTCTGCTGAGGTTAATAGCACCCCTAACAGGTAAGTCCACAAGAGAGAAACATTGCTCCTCAGTAATACTTGAACCATAGTCAGTAGTATTAGTATGCACAAAATAGAACTCCCACGCCACCAGTGTTTCCTAGGTGCATAAGTCAAAACTGTTGCCTCAGAAACTGCCTGCTTGCCTTCTTTCCGGTGTTGTTTTTGACTCTGTTCCTTTGGTCTCAACCTGATCCAGCAGCGTGGTGCATTGCTGAGGTACTTGTTCCGATGCTGTTGTGGCTGTTTCTGGTGTCTTGACAAATACCTGCTCCATCTCAACCAGGTACGTCTCCTACCTCCTGCCTCAAGAACACACAGAAGGGTCCAAGAGTGGGCTCCATCTCTTAGATCAAGGTTTGGCAAATTCTTCTCTAAGGGTCCAAATTGTGTAAATATTTAAGGCTTTCGGACCAGTCTCTCTGTCACAACCACTCAATTCTGCCATCATGACAGGAAAGTGGCCGTAGGCAAAATGTCAATGAATGGATATGGCTATGTTCTAAAAAACTTTACTTATCAACACTGAAATTTGAATTTCATATTATTTTTACATGTCAAGAAATATTCTTTTTTTGGTTTTGATTTTTTCCCAGCCATTGTAAAATTGTAAAAATTGTTCTTAGCTCCTGCCAGAGGAAAGCAAGTGGTGTGATGGAGCTGGCTCCTGGGCTGCGCTTTGCAGACCCTACCCTAGAACCATAGGCCATTAAAGCCATGCTTTGAATTCTAAAAAAAAATGTCTTCCTCTTTTCGGAAATAAAGTGGGGGGAGTACTTAGAAACTCTAGCATAATGAATGTATATCAACGAAGAGCTAATTTTCAGTGTCTTCTCTAAGAACTATAATTTTCCTGAACTGGGAAAAGAATTGCCTCCCTAATTTTCATAGATTTCACCAATTTTTCCTTTTCAAGCTATAAATATTCCTTTAAAATTATAAAAATTATATCTTGTAATTGTTTGGATTTCAGATTGTTTTTCTCTCTTGAATTTTTCAAATTGATGGAAATTTAAATATGTTGTATTTTTCCATAGATCATTTAGATTTTAATAGCCCTTAGTCAAATTTACACAAAGCAGTATTTTTGTAAGTTAGCAGACTGTTTTATAATTTAAATGTTCACAGAAATCTCACTTAGAAAAGTACTTCTTATAATTGCCCCCTCCCTAAGAAATGTACCTTTAGAAGTAAAGAGACTAATTAGACCATCTATGTTTAATGTCTTATAAGTGGTATTTAAAATACTTTTCATTATTCAGGGAAAAATGTAGCCTTTTTATAGTAAGGTCTATTTTTAGGCTTTTAAGGATCTTGGAGAACATTTTAGAGTATATTCAGTTTTCATCGGGATTCCTGCAAGCCAGCATGTATAAAACACAATCAAATAGCATAGGAGCTTTCAGAATGGGGGCAACATATAACTTGTCGTATGTCAATATTCAGTCCAAACCCTTTGAATACATTTGTCATGGTGTAAGATGTTTTAGCTGTGTGTATGTATACAGACACCAACTTACTCCATAAATATTTTAAGATGCATTGCAAAAACGTATTAACTATGATTAAATATATATGCATGAAAAATCAAGGCTAAGAAACATATAGATAGACTAGAAAGACAAAAGCAATGAATGAGACCATTGATATACAAATATGCTGGCCATATGGCCCTACAAGGCCCTGGGGTTGACCTGTCATCCCCTCTCACTGTATTATGGGAATTCAGGTACTTTCTACATCCCTCTTTCACTGATGGTTTTCATTCTGACCCCTGGAAGCCTAAAAGCTCCTGTGGACACTGTGGGGACCACCATGCGAGGAAGGCAGTAAAACGGGTGAGGTGGAGGAAGGGTGGGTCCTGGCCCCATACCATGCCTAACCTGCCCGGCCTTGCAGCCAGAGCAGCTCCACTTTATAAGGTTTAGTGGTGGGAGTGTGCCGAAGGTTTCATTTGAAGACAGGTCTCTGCTGCTTAAGCACATTTGAAAACCTCTGGTCCCATTTTCACATTTGTTTTCTTTGCCCTATTATCCTGAGGTACGTATTTTTCTGCCTTCTGAAATTTCACCGCCTTAATTAATCCAGCACCATTTCCCTTCGTAGTTCAAAATGTTTCCAAGCTCATAAGTGACATTAATGTTAACCACTTCATAATGACCACTGTAAAGGTGATGACTTCTTATAACACATGCGTCGATGACAGTAACGATCCCTGATTCACAAAGACTAAGCCAGCCTTGATCCAGCTCCTGTAGTGAGTCAGTGGTGCAAATGGGGATAGGTCTTTCAGGTTCTAATCCTGGTGCCTGTGCGCTAGGCTGTGGCTAAACCAGCTGTCGCGGTGCCTTTACCTTGGGGTGACTCCTGTAGAACTGGGTGGTGCCAGCTGATGTGGGTGTTGCTCAGAGGTCTACGGTTCAGGAGATTGGGAAGAGGAGGAAGAATGGAAAAACAAGAATTGATGTGAATATTACTGGGGAGGGAAGGGTCGCCTCTGGTCTACATCAACTACTGGAAAGCAGAGTGAAATAAAGATGTTTAAGACTAAAGGTGGTTGTAAATGGTGATCAGAGCAACTGTCAGCCTCTTTTGGCGGCGGACACAGGAAAGTGAGTGTAAAATGAGAAAAGGAATTTAGATTCACTGTTTCAGAAATTACTTGCATTGGAATGACTTACTAGGGGACGTTGTGGCATCTCTGTCTCTGGAAATCAGATTTAAAAGGGCTGAACCCTATTTTATGTTCCTCATTTTGTAGAATAGGAGCTGGGAAATACTGAAAGAGAATGAGATCCATTTGTTACAATCAAAACTCAGATGCTCATCTTTATTTAACATCAAGGAGCTGGTTAGGCATCCCACTGCTTTTTAAAAGCCTAATCCATCTTCACTAAGTCTTAGTGGTAAGGCAGTGGCAATTGCTGCATTTTGTAAACACCCAGCCTAAGGCTACACGGGCATTCACTAGCAGAGTGGGGACTAAAACTCTCAGTCTCATCATTCCTCATTTACTTTTCTCCCTACATCATAAATACTGTGTATATACTGAAAAAATTACATGTTCACCTCACACAAGCATTCATCCAGCAATCATGTGTTCATGCCGTATGCAGACCATTTCCACCTGGGCATAATAGGGGCCAGGACTCTGGCAATGCACAAGTGATACAGAGTCATTACTGTATAGCACAAAAGCCAGGCCTCCGGGGAATTGACAAGCTAGTTGTTGGGGGGCAGGGGCCAGCAAGGGGCATATGCATGAGACATTTATGTGACAGTACCGAAAAGCGCATGTTTAAGTGTTGGGATAGGGCTGTGGAAGTTCAGAAAAGGGGAAACTTGGTCAGTGGGAGAGGTCATTTGACTCTGTAATTAGGGGAAATTTCCTAGAAGAGGTGGACCTGAGTATAGAGCACCTGCTGGAGATCACCAGCTACTAACAAGAGAAATAATAGCTGTGGGTATTGGCAGTAAACTGTTTTGCCAGTTGTATGCTGAGCACTTTTCCTGTATTATATCAATTGTTAAGTTTTGTTTTTGTTTTTGTTTTGTTCTGTTTTTTGAGATGGAGTTTCCTCTTATTGCCCAGGCTGGAGTGCAATGGCATGATCTCAGCTCCCTGCAACCTCTGCCTCCTGGGTTCAAGTGATTCTCCTGTCTCAGCCTCCAGAGTAGCTGGGACTATAGGTGTTTGCCACACTACACCCTAAGTTTTCGTATTTTTAGTAGAGATGGAGTTTCCCCACATTGGCCAGGCTGGTCTCGAACTCCTGACCTAAGGTGATTTACCCACCTTGGCCTCCCAAAGTGCTGGGATTATATGTGTGAGCCATTGTACCTGACCAGTTGTTTGTTTTTGAGATAGTGTCTTCAGTCTACAGACAGGGAGATTGAAGGTTAGAGAAGGCACATAGTGGCCGAACTAGGATTTAAATCTAAGTCCTGTTTTGCCTCCAGGACCCAAGCCCTTAACTACTGGGCATTTTAAAATAGCCAGAGGAGGACTTGACCACCACCTGGGTATATTCTTTTCCGCTCCTTGCAAAGCCAGAGTCCAGACAAGTAGCGCTGGCAGAGCGCATCTTGTTACCTGGCAGACTTTTGTGGAGGAGGACAGGAAAGGGGAAGGTGCATTGAAGATGATGACTCACCGTAACTGTAATCAAATAGTTATCAATGCAGAAAAGGCTGGTCAGGGTGGTCTGGCCCCTTCTTCTTTTCTCAGGCAAGTTAGTGGTCAAAGCTTCAGGGAGTCTTGGCTATCTATTCCCAGAGACTTTCAGGTAAAGGGAACTTACAGCCTCCCTGCTACCTCCCAGCACTTTCCAGGGGCCTGGCTGAGAACCCCCCTGTGAGACTACAGGGTAAGCACTCAGCAGGAATGCCATACTTACTGTTTCTTACAGGGTCTGTACGCAGTTCCTCATGGCAGTGTCTCCCTACGCGCACATCTCTTGCACATTGTGGACACACGCATCTGTCCCAGCCCTGATGTTGGCTTTAGGTCAGTGTTCCTCTAAGTATGAAACCCACTGGTGGGCCCCAGGACTCTTCCTGATAGTTCCAAACTGACCTGAACATTCTAGAAAACCCTTTTTTCAATTTTGATAGGCAAATAGCAGAATTCCATACATTTTTCATTTTTGCATACAACAGTGAGCTGTTTTGCCAATCAATAAGGTAGAGCATGTGTTATTAAAGCATACTAAAATGTGTGCTTCATGAACCCAAATTGATGTCTTAACATAGTTTCTTAAGGACTCAAACTCATTGTTCTTTTCAGACATCTGGCTTCCGAGGCAATGCCTGGTGACCCTGCAAAATTGGTGAATGTACACATGCAGACAGTTGGGATTTGCAAATTGGGAAAAGAACACTTTGCTACCACCAACGTTGCCTTGAGTTGACTGTGTTGTTCAGTTGCAGTCATTCTTGTCTTAATTAACGTTTTACTTCTCTTGATTATTCAGTTCTTGTTTATTTTATTTAATTTTTTTGAGACAGAGTTTCACTCTTATTGCCCCGACTGGAGTGCAATGGTATGATCTCGGCTCACTGCAACCTCTGTCTCCCGGGTTCAAGCAATTCTCCTGCCTCAGCCTCCCAAGTAGCTGAGATTACAGGCATGTGCCACCACACCCAGCTAATTTTATATTTTTAGTAGAGACTGGGTTTCTCCATGTTGGTCAGGCTGGTCTCGAACTCCCGACCTCAGGTGATCTGCTCTCCTGAGCCTCCCAAAGTGCTGGGATTACAGCTGTGAGCCACCGTGCCCAGGCTTTTGTTTAATTGATTCTATTTTTATCATTTTAAGCATTGCCTTCCTCTTCAATGCTTTGTTCTTCTTCCAGCAGAAGTAGGAATGGGTATAGGCAGTGAGCTGTGGGCTGGTTTCAGAAGTCTGGGAACCACTGTATCTATACCAGTCTGCTGGGAGAAGCTTCCAGGTAAAAATGACTTCAGTCAGGTATAGCAGCAGTTTGCCTCTGCCTCTTCATTATTTGAGTAACTTGGGTGAGTCTCTTAACCTTGCTTAGCTTCTGTGAAATGAAAAGTTTAGGTTCAGTGACCGTCAAGGTTCTTGTGTGACTTTTTGACCCTTGTCATGGCATCCAGCCCAGAGCTGGGGGCATGCAGGGTGCCACCCCGCTGCCTCAAAGCCATGAGATGATGCTGTGTGTGGGAAATGAGGGGAGAATGGAAAGCAATATGAGCTGTTTGTTTTCCTGTGGTGTTCCAAAATGACAGGCTCATTTCTCTTCGTGATATACATTTTATTTTATCCATGGTGAGGACTTATCCTGAAACCACAAAAATCAGTGATGTTTCATGTTACCTCAATTCTGAGCCACCAGAATTCTGTAGAGTTGTCTGATAATGTGAATGAACAAAGAGAAGCCATCTATCTGTATCTACTTAAAGTGATCCTGCTGGTAGTGCTGCTACAATATATTGTGATAAATAAATAAAATAACTGGTGATGAGATTCTGGTAAAAGGCCAGGCACCTCGGTCATTCTTGACGATGGAAGTGTGCTGTAAGTGGAAGTGGCCTTCACATCCCTTTTCTGCCTGGGCTACTATGCAAGATAGCTGGGAGCCTGATGGATCTGTGCTGCTTCCCCTTGAGAAGGGACCCAAGTGACCCTGATGCACCTTGATGCAGTGTGTAAACATGCGGCCTACTTTCCTTTGTCATCCCTCTAGAGAAGACCTACTAAACACATGTACAGATTGTTGCCTCTTGCTTTTTTTTTTTTTTTTTTTTTGAGATGGCGTTTCACTCATGTTACCCAGGCTGGAGTGCAATGGCGCGATCTCGGCTC
>NW_016107948.1:222458-237212 GCF_001604975.1 Cebus imitator | reverse complement strand
GACGGGGTTTCACCATGTTGACCAGGATGGTCTCGATCTCTTGACCTCGTGATCCACCCGCCTCGGCCTCCCAAAGTGCTGGGATTACAGGCTTGAGCCACCGCGCCCGGCCCTGCCTCTTGCTTTTTGATCAGAAATGCCAGCAGCTTTCTGTCTTCCTTACTAAAGAATATACTGGTCAGAAAGGTCCCAGATAATCTTGTGGAGGTCAGGGCAGAGAAAAACCTGCTGCTTCTGGGGATATCTACACCTCTCTCCCCTCCTACCTCATAGTGCCTCTCCCCAGCCTGCTTTGCCTGCCAAGACTTTTTTTAGTGAACATAATGTTGGTCTCTATCTTCTAAGCCTTTGCGGCAGACTGAACTTTGCAGTATCTCCAACCTCCTCTTCCCCAGCCCCTTTCCTTGCAGTTAGCTCTGTTTCAATGACTCTCTTTCTCATATCCCATCAATTGCTGAAGCATTCAGTGACTTTTCCACATCAGGTTTGTTTGCTTCATCCCAAGCCAGTTGGCAGCTCTCCAGTGACTCCTCTTTTCTCCTTTCCCAGAGCAGCATGTGCATCTCAGGAAAAAAGTAATAAATATTGTGCCCTTTATCTCACGAGATTAGGAAAATGATGTAAAGGCTCTTAAGGAGAAACAGTTCTTTCAGAAGCTGGCATCGCCGTAATAGGTAGTCTCATCACAGAGCATCCAGACAGCCATTCTTTCAGCGGCAGCGGTGGTTCTGAGTCCTCCACCCCCGCTGACTGGTTTAGAGCTATTCTGGGCAGCCAGCTGATGGTGAGAGCTCTGGAGAGATGCCTCATGTGTGCATGCTTCAGAAAGAAGCTCACATGTGTGTCAATAGGATAGTTTGCATTAAGGTTCATTTATAGACCATGGTAATCCCCACACCCAGCTGTTGCGTGGCAAATGCTGCTACCCTGGCTTTAGATAGAAAGGAATTAAGGCACCTATTGGTCAGAGGCCCCAGGCTGTCTGGGAGAAGACAAACTGGATCCTCGTGTTTCCTGATGTGTGGTTCAGAAGATGCTGGGCATATGGCTGTGGCTTTCTTTGGCTTTCCTGGGAGTAGCCTTTCTGGAGCAGCTCCCACCTGCTATGGCATATTCTCGGGGCTCCGGAGGGCGAGGCCTAAAGCCCTCTTCTCCAAGTGGGCCTTAGTGCTCAGTCCTTTAGAGTAAGGCTCACGTTAAATTGGACTCTGAAGTGCTTCCTGACTTGAAATTTCAGTGCCTTCTGGGAGAGGCACCTAATGTTTGTTGAATGAATTATTGTATGGGAAAGGGAGGGAAAGTTGCATATGGGAGCTCCTGCGAGGCAATTGAGGGTTCAGTGAGAACGACTTTGACTTCCTCCTACGTGTGCAGCTCCTGAAAACAGGAATACAAGCCACTTACTGGCACTTACTATATGCCGGGTACTGTGCTACTTTATAGGTATGAACTACCTATAGCCTCATAAAGTAGCCTGTGTATTATTTTTTTAACAGATGGTAATACTTTGGTTCAGAGACCTTGAGTAGTAACCTGCCGTAGGTTAGACAGGAGGAAAGTAACAGAGCTGACTCTTGAGGTTGTGAAGACCCTGTAAGTCATTTCCTCTTCCTTGTCCAAGTTCTGAATAACTGTGAGATGCAAGAGTCAAGCAGATTAAAAATATCACCTTGGATACGAAGTCATCTGATTGGAAAATTACCATAGGAACAGCTGTAGGCAAGTCGGCTTGTTAATGTTTTACCCCTGAATCAGAATGACCAGCCCACCCTTTACCAGGCCAGCCGACAAGGTGAAACTCTCTATGGAGCTGAGAAAGTGTGTTCCTGCTGACAAGCAGATCCCAAAAGAGAGTGAGGAGGGGCCTGAGCCCACCTGCTCTCTGCTGCTCCTTCCAAACTCACCCAGTCCATCCCTTAAGTTCACCTCCTTTCCTGAAACAAAGGAGAGGCATTAGCCTAAAGGAAGTCCCTGACCACAGAAACACAAAGCCAGGGAAATCAAGACTAGCCCCACACTGGGATTTAAACCCAGGTCTTCACCAGTCCACTAGGGCAGTCCTTCCACAGGGCAGGAACTCAAAACCCCAGAACTTTAGAGATCATGACACAGACTCCCCTCCTCATAGCGGAATCTGGGATTCGGAGGGCTTGAATGCCTCAACCAGGTTATGCAGTGGGCAGAGTTCATTCTGATTCTTTTCTCTATCCTGCATCTTCTCATTCCTTGCCCTTCTGAGCATCCTTGAGGACAGACAGGTGTGTCACATTACACAGTAGGTCAACATGGGCTGCCCTGGTGTAACCTTTAGTGGAACTCTATGTAGATCTCCCCCATCTTTTGGGCAACATGAAGACGAGCCTATTCTCATGGCAGCAGAAGGGTGAGGAGCATTTGGGTCCTGGGAAGGTTGGGGTCTCACCTTTTACTAATTGTAGCAAGGGCAACTGGGAGTGTTTCCAACAACACTAGTTTAAAGGGCCAACTGATCCAAGGAGTCGCCGTTTGTGTAAATCTGAGCCTTCTTTCACAAGTCTGAGCTCCATGTGGAACACAAAGCAACCTCTTTATGTTCTTTGTGCCTCCCTGTCATGACATGTCCTAGGTACACTGGAAATATGGGCTGAGGGAGACCGCCCATGTTTTTAACTTTAAGAAAACAACCTTTGGAATTAGCACATCCAGTTTCCTCCTAAAGAAGGAAGAAGGTGACATGTGAAAACACTGTGTTCTGACGAGCAGTTTGGATATGGGGATCTGGCAGCTCAGGCTGACTCCTCCTGTGCCCTTCTACCCACAGGTTAGTGTGTGTGGTGGATACCACGCTGCCCGGGCTGGGCCATCATCTGTGATCACAGCTAGGCAAGGGCCAGGTGGGGAAGCAGCTCAGAGTGGAAAAGGGAACTTTCCAACCTAAGTTGTCAACATTACCCCCAGTGCTCAAGAAATGTGAAGAGAATAGATTAGCTTCAAGGTTTCCCAAATTCACTTGGTGTGGAAAATGAAATGAAACCATTAAGTAGCTTCTACCCCAAATGTCCTCTTCCCGTGGGATGGAGAGCAGGATTCTTTGGGGCATTGCTCTTTGTCTGGAACAGTTGTTGTCCGAGGGCTCTGCCCACCTTGAAGCCCTTGTTCTTCTAAGCAAGGCAGTGACTCTGGGCATATTCCTCAGCTGCCATCCTTATTTGTCCTAAGACATTGAGACTCGCTGGGAGAAGGAAGTGATGATTAGTCAGAGACTAGAGAATGCATTCATAAAAAGAAAAAAGCGTATGAAAGGAGGTGTGAGTCACTGTGGCTGAAGGAATACACACCATTTTGATTTAGCCATCACTAATTCATGTCCTGCTACAGCAGGACTCCCACGACACTCCAGGCACCACCACCTGAGTCTCATCTTTGAATGACTTCTACAGGCTGTGAAGAGCAGCCACAGATTCAGATGTGCAGATGATGCTGTATCATGTCTCAACCTGATGGATTGGTGGAAAACTTAATTTGTTATTCCTGTGCTATCCCGCCTTGGGGTTATATGAGGTTTCAGGTGACCCAGACATTAGTAGATATAGGTTGACCTCGAGACATCATCTTCCCATCTTTATGGCTCCTCAGGCCCTGTTTGGGAAGTAGGAATCTTTTACATTGGTCACCTGTGGTCCTATCTGCCTTGAAGTGCTAGCACTAGGTGACCAACTGTCCTAGTCACCTGGAAGCCCCATGTCTCTGGAACCCCCTCACCCCCAAACAAACCAGGACCCTGGGAATGGTCATAGAGGAGCCTTGCCACTTCTCCAAGCTGAGTTAAAATAAAGATGGGGGCAGATTTGGACCTTCAGTCAAGACCCATAGACCTTTGTTTCCTCTTCTCCAGCCCAGGAAAGTGTCATTTTCTAAACTGGGGCTGGAGGAAGACCTGCACACTCACCTGCTGCTCCAAAATATTTGACTATATTGGGAAGCCTCTTCCTTTACCTTAGGTAAGGGCTTAAAGAGCCTAAAACTTTGGAAAACAAAAGCCAGTGAGAATTGAAGACTGGATGTCTTCTTCGCTCCTCTCCCCACCTGGCCTCCTAACCTTAACTGGGGAAATGAGCACAGAGCTTGAGTCCTGCTTGAATGGGGAACGTGGAGAGAAGAGAAAGAGAAAATACATGTGGAGGAGAAACTGAAGCAAAGAGAGCAAAGTCAACCATCATACATGTCTTAGGGATGGCTGAACATTCCTCCTTCCATTGAGAGTTCCCTCTCTACAGACATTTGAGAAACAAGTTTGCGAAAAGCAGAAAAGGAAGTGACTAAGAGAATTTTGCTTCAAATAGCTTTCTTATCTAGGCGGGACGAGAAAGTTCCTAAAGGTTTTGGCAAGTGGGTGCAGGCTTTGGCAATTTTTCAAGTGGTTTCCTCTTCTCTATCTCTTACCTTCTATGGAATGCCTCAGTTGGCCTGGGTGGGGTAGAGAGAACATTTGCTAGACTTGCATTCATCCCAGGAACGAGACAGCTGAAGATGAATGACTTCATCAGGATGCACCCCAGCAGGGGTGGAGAGGGGCGCTTTGGGCGTGCTTGCCATGCCCACATCTTGCTTCCATCAAAGCAACAACAGAGAAACTTGGGTGGGGCTCAAAGAACGTGAGGCACCTGATCTCACTTAGTGCCCTGTCCCCAGCCTCCAGCCTGAAGCTTGGCCAAAGCAGACCTTCCATGAGTGTCCGAGGATTGAAGAATGAATATGAAGACCCAGACTGCCTCAGTACCAGCCCTGGGTTCATGCCGCCTTCACATAGCTTTTTAGCATATACCAAGAGGAGCAGGGAGGCAATAAAGAAAAAAGAAATACTAGCTCAAAGGAGCTGCCCTTTCTTGTTGGAGCTGTTCTAACCACACTTAGAAGTGACTGCAATGGAAACTACTTTCTGAGCAGAGAGCCAGTGGAGAGAGGAGGCTAAAATGGGAGGGACAAATAGTCTTTAAGGTTCAGAAAGAAAATAGTTGTCACACTACAAAGCCACAGTAATGAAAATGGTGTGGTACTGGCATAAACATAGATACACTGTGCTAGATAGATATACAGACCATGTGAACACAGTAGGAAGCCCAGAAATGACGCCTTGCATATTTCGCCAAATGATTTTTGGCAAAGATGCCAAGACCACACAATGGAGAAAGGACAGTCTCTTCAACAAATGATCTTGAGAAAACTGGATATCCACATGCAAAAGAATGAAGTGGGACCCTTACCTGATATCATACAGAAAAATTAAAATGAACTAAAGACCTAAAACTATAAAACTCCTAGAATAAAATGCAGAGAAAAGTGTCAGAACATTGGATTTGGCAGTGATTGTTTGGATATGACACCAAAAGCACAGACAACACAATCAAAAGTGGACAGATGAGACCATCTCAAACTTAAAAACTTCTACACATCCAAGAAAACAGAGTGAAAAGTCATCCTGCAGAATAGGAGAAAATAACTAAGTTACATATGCTAAGAAGTTAATGTCCAAGATACGTAAGGAACTTCTACAATTTAACAACAAAAAAATCAACCCAATTTAAAAATGGGCAAAGGACTTGAAAAGACATTTCTTTAGAGAATCTAAACCTCACTAATCATTAGGAAAATGTCAATCAAAATCACAATATATCACCTCACACCCATCAGGATGACCACTATCAAAAGAAGAACGTAAGTGTTGGTGAGGATGCGGAGAAGTTGGAACCCCTGTGCACTGTTGGCAGAAATGTAAAATGTAACCATTATGGAAACCACTATGGAGTTTCCTCAAAAAATCAAAAATGGTTCTATAATACCATAGGATCCAAGAGTTCTATTTCTGGGTATAAAAAAGAATTCAAAGCAGGATCTCAGAGATATTTGCACACCTGTGTTCATCACAGCATACTCTCAATGGCCAAGAGGTGGAAGCAACCCAAATGCCATCAGCAGATGAATGGATAAAGAAAATGTATTATAGCCATACAGCAGATATTTTGTGGCCACATATTTTCTTCTTTTCCTTAGAAGGAAATCCTGTCATATGCTACAACATAGATGAACCCCAAGGACATTATGCTAAAGTAAGTAAGCCAGTCACAAAAGGACAAATATTATATGATTCCATTCAGTATTTCCAATCATCCATACAGTGTGATTTCTTTCTGAACCTCAATACTGATTCCATTCATACAGTATTTGTCTATTTTTACTGTATTTGTCAAATATAATATTTTGACTAGATACTTCAAATGCTGAATTGTAGTAGTCAAAATACTGTATTTAACAAATACCCGAAAAGTAGACAAATTATGAATAAAATCATGCAGTATTTGAAGTATCTAAAAGTAGTCAAAAATCATAGAAACAATGTAAAAAGGTGGCTCCTGAGGGCGCTGGGGCTAGGGAGAGGGGAAATTAGTGTTTAGTGGCTATAGAGTTTCAGTGTTGCAAGATGAGAAAGTTCTAGAGATCTGCTGCACAACAATGTGAGTATACTTAACACTACAGAACTCTACAGTTAAAAATGGCTAAGATGGTAAGTTGAATGTTACAAGCTTTTAACGACAAAAAAAGAGCAAACTGCTGGTGTGGTGGCAGGCACCTATAGTCACAGCTGCTTGGTAGGCCAAGGTGAGAAGATTGCTGGAGCACAGGAGTTCAAGGCCAGCCTGGGCAATGTCGAAAGACCCTATCTCAAAAGAAAGAAAAGAGATGCTACAACAGTGAATGTTTCTGAAGCAAATGCCTTTAAATTATAAACATTTTTCACTGCAAGGTGGACCATGCTATGTTACCAAATGATAGTTACTCCCAGCAGCCAGTGACCTTGGATTTCCCGCCAGGCTCTCTGTCAGCCGGCCTTCCCCAAGCAGCCTGGCAGGGCAGCTCTGGCTTCCCCAGCCCGAGGCTCACCAATAGTGTGCTTGTCGAGGGACGTGCACCTGGCTTAAAATTATTTCCCCCAAACATGCAACAGATGAAACACACGAATGTTCCCATTTCTGCTCTCCATCTCTCTCCCGCCATTTCCTCAGTTCTGGGCTTCAAATCAGAGAAGGTTGATATTCTCTTAAGAACCAACCTTCTAAAGTCTGTAAGTCCCATAGACATCCACTGAGTTGGCCCAGTATGCCGGGCACCATGGTAAACATTTGGCATACACAGTCTGCTTATCTTCTCTAGGACTGTGTGTATTAGATAGGTATTATTCCCATTGTACAAATGAGGAAACTGAGCCCCAGAGGATGAAGAGCATATCCAGGGTGACAGCACTACTATGTGGTCACCCTCGTGACTCCAAAAGCTATGGCCTACCAGGGCTTAACTGTGCTGCCTGGAGTTCCTTGTCAAGGATAAGGGTAAGGAGGAGGAAACCAGTGAGTGGCACGAACAGGGACAGCTCATCTATGTAATCTTCCTTCTAAGAAAGCCCAAGCACTCTCCCCATCCTCTGTGTGTCCCATGTCATGGCTCTACTGTTTAATTTTGCCTTCCGGAAGACCAGGTCTTCCTTCTTATTTGCTCATTCCCTCAACTGATTATGCACAGGTCAAATAGATTAAAGGATGTGAGAGCTCTCCAACTGGGAAAGAGTTTGGGGGATGAAGGTGACACTTCCATACAGCCCTATAACTTGGACCTAGCTCATCCTTAAGAATCATCATTCTGGTGGGCTTTCCTGCAGAGTGCAGAGCTTTGCTGGCAGATCAATGAAGGATCAAGTCCAGGAAGATGCTGTTGCATAATTTGGCCTTTTCTGAATTTGTGGGAGGATGAGTCCCGTCTAACACAAAGAGCACTGGCTGTAAGCACCTGATTCCTGTTCCATCTTTGTCACTTCCTCTTCCTGGTCACAGCCTATTGAGATTGCCAATTCCTCATTGGTGAAATGAGAGTGCTTTTCTTGGTGCTATTTAGGATGCCTTTTAATCCGAATTCTACTGAAAGAACAAAGGGATCAATCAACTGAATGTGGGTTTCATATGAAGAAATATTTAGAAGACATTCTTGGTTTGCTAAAGCATCTTTCTTTATCTGTTGAACGAATATTAGCCCCACAGAGAGGCCAGGGGTCAGAAGGCATTTCAGGCGAGAGAACCGCATCTGATGGTGTGAATGCAGTGGCCCACAGCAGGTGTGTGAAGGGGCAGGTACGGTGGCAAGTGCTGGATACGCCTCATTAAAAAACAAAGACTAGGCAGGGTTCGGTGACTCATGCCTATAATCCCAGCACTTTGGGAGGCCAAGGTAGGCGGATAGCTTGAGCTCAGGAATTTGTGACCAGCCTGAACAATATGGCGAGAACCCAACTGCACAAAAAAACTACACAAAATTTGCCAAGTGTGGTGGTGCATGCCTGTAGTCCCAGCTACTTGGGAGGCTGACGTGGGAGAATCACCTGAGCCTGGGGGGAAGTTGAGGCTGCAGTGAGCTGTGATTGTACCACTATATGCCAGCCTGGGTGCCAGAGTGAAACCCTGTCTCAAAGCAAAGACAACTTAGATGTAGAGACTTTCATCATCAAAGAGGCTAGAAATGCGAAACCCTGACAAAGTCAGAATAATGTTACTCACTAAAATCAGGAAGCAGGGGAAAGCTTGAGAGGACTCATCTTTCTCAGCTACAGTGCCTAAACTGAAAACTCTGTGTTAAAAAAAGATAAGTACTCTAACTTCCTCGTGTTCAGAAAGCTTTTTAAAAACCTAAATATTTTATGTGAAGGTGCAATTTGTCTGAAATTCGGGTATTCCTTCATTGTCAGTTTAGTTTCATTTTCTTTTGTTGAAGTCGAATCAACATTTGTCCTTTTATTTAAAATATCATGGATAGTATGGTTTCGTTATTGTAGTGCATGCTCAGTGTATCCGGCCTGCCTTTTTTCTTCTGTGTATATTCACAGAAGGGTGCTGAGGTGAGGTCCAGTCGATGTTAGCAGTGGTTATTTCTGAGGGGTGGGATCACAGTGACTTTCTTGCTTCTATGTCTCTGTGTTGTTTTTTGTGGGGTTTTTTTGTTTGTTTGTTTGTTTTTTGAGACGGAGTTTCACTCTTGTTACCCAGGCTGGAGTGCAATGGTGCGATCTCGGCTCACCGCAACCTCCGCCTCCTGGGTTCAGGCAATTCTCCTGCCTCAACCTCCTCAGTAGCTGGGATTACAGGCACGCGCCACCGTGCCCAGCTAATGTTTTGTATTTTTAGTAGAGACAAGGCTTCACCATGTTGACCAGGATGGTCTCGATCTCTTGGCCTCGTGATCCACCCGCCTCGGCCTCCCAAAGTGCTGGGATTACAGGCTTGAGCCACCGCGCCTGGCTGTTTTTTGTTTTTTTATGATAGGCATGGAAATAATAAGCCATTCTAAAAATTAAGCAAAAAGAAAAGTTTTAAAAGAGCAAACAAAACAGCACGGCCCTGAGCCTGGCTTTGTAGGCAGCTCTCATATTCTTCCTTCCTTCTTCCGCCCCACCTCCCTCCTGGCTGCAGCCCCAGGGGACTGGCTGGTTTCCCTTTTCACCGTCTCATTGGATGTTTGTTTGCGTCCTGGTGGCCGGTGAATTCCTGAAGGGATCTGAACGGTGAATGCAGGGCCTTGGAAAGCCCAGAGGCTGTGCGCTGCCTCACTCCACATGTGTTTGTGATAAAAACAGGGCTCAAGATGAAACTGGTCTGGGACGGTTCCTGCCAGGTTTACTGTAGGCCCAAGAAAGGCCCCTGGATGTATGGGGATGTATCAGGACTCGGGTTTCACTATATTTTTTTTCAGTTCTGAGAAAAGTATGAATGCCCATGCTATTTATTCATTGTCCAGTTTCTCGAGTTTGTTTTAGTAGTTCTTGCTTTGAGAATAAATATCGGAACTCTGTGAGGAAGGCGTTCCAGAAATAAAGCTGGCTATTCATAGCATGGTTTTGGCAAACACTTTCCCTCTACTATGGAGGGAAGCTCTGTTTACCTTTTTGAAGAGTTGACAGAAACCCAGGTTCACAGTTCTGCCACCAAAAGAAGAAAGCACTTCAGTTCAGTGAGAGGACAGACCCAGCTGATGATGGAAAAGGGCTGAGCTGTGCTGGCTAAGCGTTTGACTTCAGGAGTAAAAAACAGTTCTTTCTATTTTAAAGCTGCAATTAACATTCTTGGATAACTCTCAAAGTAACTTAAAGAGGTAATCTAGATTTTCTCTTACCTAAAAGTACACTTAAATCTCATTTTTTTCAATAATTAGAATTTTCTATAAAATGGGAATAATACTGGCTGGGCTCAGTGGCTCCGCCTGTAATCCCAACACTTTGGGAGTCCAAGGCGGGCGGATCACATGAGGTCAGGAGTTGGAGACCAGCCTGGCCAACATGGTGAAACTCTGTCTGTACTAAAAATAGAAAATTTAGCCGGGCGTGGTGGTGGGCGCCTGTAGTCCCAATTACTCAGGAGGCTGAGGCAGGGTAATTGCTTGAACACAGGAGGCAGAGGTTGCAGACAGCCAAGATCGCATCATTGCACTTCAGCCTGGGCAACAGAATGAGACTTCCTCTCAAAAAAAAAAAAAAAACGCAGGGGGTGGGGAATAATACCACCCATGGTGATTATTTCACTGAGTTGTGGTGAAAACAGTTGAGATCTAATGTGATCTGAAGGTGGCTGGCTCTGAAGCACAAACATAAGGCATCAAGGAACGTTGGAGCTGATTAAAGTCTTTTCGAAGCAGCGAAGTGAGGGCCCTTGAGAAGTGACGTGATTTGGTGGAAAGCAGTTCGGAAACTCTTGGAAGGCAACATGACTGGAAGGCAGCCTCTGTCCACTAAGCCATCCTGCCACAACTTCAGCTGTTTTCGAGGGTGCGTCTCATGACAACACCACTTTGCTATTTTGAACGTTTTGGGAGAAAAAGCACAAAGTAGAGCTCAAAGTAAATGTATTCCTGCAGATGGGCCTGAATGAGTTAGAGGTCTACTTCATGCAGGACAGACGCAACACCTGTCATGTTCGTGGAGCCGGAGCACGCTCCTTTACCTCTCTGTGCTTTAGTTTCCTTAACCACCGCATTGGGTTGGAGTTAAGAGGATTTAAATGAGTTAATGCATTCGGGGAGATGTCGCATAGAGCCTGGCACTTCACGCTAGATTGATGCCATTATCATTTATTATTAGCATTATTTATTTACCCACAGAATTTGCATGCCTGTCTACTGACTGGAAAAGAAAAAGGCCACAGATGCAAACTAGGAAGTTGTAGCTACTGTTAGGTCTGTGCCAAGGCATTTGGGATATATCACTAAGGCATCCACCAAGGTGGGGGTGGAGGGGAGCCAGAGTGCCTGGGAGGAGTTACTATTCCTAATATTCCTGTTTTCTCCGGAGAGGAACTCACAGTCTTGGGGGGCTAGCCCCTGGCTTATGACTGCTGGTGAGCTGGTGTGCTAAATGGCTGCATGGTCACACAGCATGTGCACCCGACTCCAGCAGGGTCCCATAGGCATCGTGGAGGTGCTTGGGGAGTCTCCTAGGCTTGGATAGGAAGGAGCCTTGGAAGGTGCAGAGCTCAGCAGAAGATGGTGATGCGGGAGGTCTGACCTGAGCTTTCCCAGGACAGCCTGGGGGAGCTTCCAGAAGCACAGGCTGAAAATCATGAGTCCTCCTGAAACTTCCTTTCACTACCCTTGCTCCAGTGTGTCAGCCCCACCCACCGAGGTCTGACCCCTCACTCTTCCAGACCAGTTTCCCATTTCTCCTCTGCTCGGGCCCCCCAGTGCCTGCTGGTGCGCTCCCGTCTGCAGCTCACTTTGCTGGCTTCTGCTGCCGCCTCCTCCCCTGCTTGAGACGGGCAACATTGGGGCCAGCTCACATGCCACTTCCATGAAGCCTTCCCTGATCCCTCCTGCCGGGCCTTCTCCTGCCCTTTCCCTCCAGCCTGTGGTTGTGCTCTTTGTGGCTCTCACGTGTGTGCTTGTGCTATATAGTTCATTGTTTTGAAGCCCTCGCAGCCACACAGGGCCGTCCTCATTGCACTCTTCCCTCAGTGCTTCTCAGCCACTCAGGACAGCCCCAGGTGACCAGTCCATGAAAGTCTGAAAACTAATCCTCCTGTACCTGGAGGGAGTCTTTAATCCCAGGGAAGGGAATGAGAATTGGGACCTAATACTGAGGTGCTACCACTGCCAACTTGGGAATTCTTCCTCGTGTCTATCTTGTGTGTTTACAGCTTCAATTTCAAGACATAGAAATATCTGCCCACCTGTTTTGTGAACTAAAGAAGTATGCACACTGAATTTTGTCTGAGAATAAATCAAAAGCCGAACGCCACTACCTCCTGCTTGCCTGTTTAAAGGTTAGCCTTCAGGATCTCTTGATTAATTTCC
The DNA here is from genome assembly GCF_001604975.1 of Cebus imitator. Classification (NCBI taxonomy): domain Eukaryota; kingdom Metazoa; phylum Chordata; class Mammalia; order Primates; family Cebidae; genus Cebus; species Cebus imitator. Next base: position 224,855 of record NW_016107948.1, on the reverse strand, counting down.
ACAACCAATAAAACATGTTTCCTAATCCTTTTTATAGCCAATCATTTCCACATATTGTTAGAGTCTGCAGATTACCTTGGCATATTAACCCTGAGTTCTGTCATCCCAGGAAAATACAAATGTTGAGAACAAGGGCTTACGATGAAAATGTTAGTGCAATCCATCCTCCGGCTGCCAGACAAGCAGCTTCTACTCAGAATAAGTACAAATTAGCTAATGCTGAAACTGCAGAAATGTTCAATCCATATCCTGTGTCTTGAGTGATTCCTCCGTCCTCCCCCTATTCTTTCAGACATAATTTTAGATCTCTCTGCTGCACTCAGGGTTGAATCTTGCAAAATGCTAGTGGTATGGTACCTGCAGGAAGGCATATATAATTTCTTTATTACAGTGGCTTTAATGCCCTTTTTCAATGGGCTTGATATATAAGAAAAGATAAATGCTTATGGGTCCCAAACAAACTCTTTGGACTCAACACATGCTTGAGAAAGTATAATAACTTTTTTACTCAATCATTTTAGCCAAAAAGCAAAGTCTGTTTTTATTACTTATGAGAGATGATGCCAAATTGAATACGAGGCAGTGGTCTGCAGAAAAAGCAGTCCCCACAAAAACAGTGCTTCTCCATGGGAAGCAGAAAGCACTTTAGGACATTTAGAGTGGGGAAGTGATGGGGGTGGTGGGCTGGAGACAGCCCGAATAAAGAGACAGAGACAGAGGCTGAGCAGCACGTGGCGGAGCAGCCGTAGCAAAGCAGGACAATGCTGGGAACTGGCATGCCATCTGAAAGCCCTTTCCTGGATCCCTGTGGATGTGAGGGATTAAAGCCTACAGGTCAAGCAACCACAGGCCCTTGCCACACCTCCTCAGGTACTTAAAGAGCTGCCTCTGTGTTCCCAGTTGTAAATGAGATCATCTCTGGTGATGTCTGGATGATGATAACCACTCTTTATTACACATTTTCTGTGTGTTTTACAGGGAGTATGTTCTTTAATCCTCCCAACATCCCTTTGCGGTAGGTGCTGTAAGTCATTTTATAGATGAGGAAATTGAGGTCTTAGAGAGGTTAGATCATTTGCCCAAGACCAACAGCTAGTCAGTGGTAGAATTGGGATTTGAGCACAGAGACAGTCTGGCTACAGAGCCTGTGCTTACCGTAACCACCATGCTTTTAAATAGCAATTTTTCCTAATGAAAATTGATAGTGTAATGTCCAGAAGGTTAGAATTAAAAAAATAAAAATAAAAAGGTCTCTGTCTCATGGATTCACCAGGGGACCTGAGGGAAATGCCTTTGATCATGGTTTCCAGTCTATAAAGGAACAATTATGGCATTCTTCACCCGCCCATCCTACAGATGTGTTTTGAGGTTGACAGGATTGGTCATCAGGGCTCTGAAAACCTGAGATGATTGAAGAGGCCTAAATAATACGAGTAAATGAGTCTCCACATCCCTGCACGAGACTCAAGCCCCCCCACTGGAGCAGCTTGCCAGCAACAGCTGCTTTGAGATTTTCAAGGCAAATTTCACACACCTCCTCTGTAAAGTCCAAAACCAAGAGCTCCTTGTGGAATACTATTAAGGCATTTTTGCAGGGAATTCATCTGACATCTGACTGAAAATTCTAAGGCAAGCTTGGAAAGGACGTTGAAAATGGTATTTGTTATGGGTAGAGAGAGTAGGTTTATTGTAACTCTCTCTAGTTTATAAACACTTTGTATTATCATTACATTGCCTTTAAAACAATACTTGTAAGAATTATCTCTTAAACAATTCTCTTCTGTTTCAGAATGCATATACTACAACTGCTATTAATGGGACAGATTTCTGTACATCAGCAAAAGATGCAGTCAAAATCTTGTCCAAGAATTCAAGTCATCTTAAGTCTATTAACTGCTTTGGAGACTTCATAATTTTTCTAGGAAAGGTGAGATGTCTTGACTAAATAAAGGAGCCTGGGATTCTAAAAATTAAGCCACACAACAATTGGTCTGAAAGGGAACTATATTTCTTGACTGCGTAACTCTATAGTGGCTGCTGCGCTTCATTCATTATCTCATTTAATACTCAATCCCATGAGGTATCTCTATTTTGCAGAAGAGGAAATGGTTTCATAACCTTTCCAGGGCACTACAATGGGTAGAGCCAGAATATTCATCCTAGTCTTACTCCCTTACCTGTGATCAGTTCTATCATTCTGATTCCCTTCTTCGGGTCTAAAATGAAAATGCTACTAACCTCAGAAAATGAATGTTTGTGCGTTTTGTTTCTACTTAAGAATATATGGGGGCCAGGCGCGGTGGCTCAAGCCTGTAATCCCAGCACTTTGGGAGGCTGAGGCGGGTGGATCACGAGGTCAAGAGTTCGAGACCATCCTGGTCAACATGGTGAAACCCC